>NC_046658.1:93546078-93560295 GCF_010883055.1 Belonocnema kinseyi | reverse complement strand
CTGATCTCATCAGATCACTTGATTGCATTATAAAAATGCGTCCGTGACTGATGATATATACCGGGACAGCCCCGTGCAAAAATGATCAAATAAAAAAAAATCTAACTCTAACCAAAAATGCCTTCGACATGTTGGGCAGTATAAGCCTGTGACAACATTTCAACACTGGAATGTTTTTTTATGTAATAATAATAATAATATTATTATAACTGAGCCTCGGTGGTTCTGTTGGTTAGACACTCGGACTTTCACCCTCAGAGGTCCGGGGTTCGTTCCCTGAGCCGGTACCTCTAAAAAATTTTCAATTTACCTTTACCGAGGTTCTGGTGGTTCAGAACCCACCCTAAGCTGTAGGTCCCTCCATTGTGTACTTGACAGCAACGCAGTCCGTCAATGATGAGGTAAAAACCAGGCTTTGTCCAATACGTCTGGAAGGACTGCTCTCATCATATAACTTGATTGCTTTATAAAAATGCGTCTATGACTGATGATATATAGCAGGAGAGTCCCGTGCAAAATGATCAAAAAAAAATCCAACTCTAACCAGAAATGCCTTTGACATGTTGGGCAGTATAAACCTGTGACAAAATTTCAACTCAGAAATGCTTATTTTTATTATAATAATATATGCTGTGAATGTAATTCTAATTTATTTGCATAAGTTTTTGTAGTCTAAAATTACAGATTTATTCGCTTTTTTACTTCGCTAAGAATTATGTAACGAAAGGAAGCACTGTGAAAGTTAAAGAATTTTTAAAAATCTTGAGCATTTTGAGTTTAATACTTACAAACTCATTGTAAACTTTACAAAATATGAAGGTAAATTTAAAATTAAGCATGATTACGTTTAATTTATTAGCATGAAGTTAGATTTTAATGTCAACGAAGATTTTATTAAAAAATCTTATTCTAAAGTATTGGACTATAAGGCAATAATATTTTAAGGTTTCTTGCCAATCGCGCTGTGCTAAGATACGTACCAAATATTTAAAATTCAAAAGGAAAAATCAAGAAATTCGAAAGTCTCTTTTACATAGTTCAAAATAGGACCTTTTTTCGAACTTTTTGTATACATTTGCTTTATCTTTTGATTTTCAAATTTTTATGCATATCTTATCAGAGCGCGATGGAAAAAGAAATTTAGAAAATTCTAAGACCAAAAAGTTTAGTGTTGGTAAAGAATTTGAAGGTAAAACTTGAAAATACGATTTTAGTTTTGGATTGTAGCTTCGATACGCGAGCACAAAAACTCTGTTTAAACGAATCGCGTATGTTGGCAGAATTTGGCGCTTCACCAGCGGCAATGGGCACAGACCCGTGTGCTACTGTTGGGTCGTTACCTGAAATTACCGGTAACGGTAGAAATTTCCGGTAAAGTAGAGAAAATTCTCCAGTAACGAAAAGTAACGAAATTTTTTTAAATTTAAGAATAAATTTGAATATTTGTCACATTAAAAAACTTGTGGAAAAACTTTCACGTTTAAAAGTGTTCCTTAACCTCTGCGTTGGGACTTGGGTTTGCTTAAAAATCTATGTGCACATTATTATTTTCAAAAATATTGTTCCTTTTAATTGTTCATACTTTGCAAATTGAGTAGGCAGCAATTACGTGTATGTTTGTTACATAAAAAAGTATATGAAAAACATTTCTTGAACATAACGTTTCGATGGTGTATAACCTAATCTAATGAATCGGTGTAGGCATTTTGCAGTTTCACACCATCATGAAGAATAAAAAAAGTATTATTAATATACTTATTATCAATAAGAAGTGATACATTATATTTTTCCAAATATTTTGAAAAGGTATTGGCAAATACGTAATTTTCTGTAATATAATAGATAAGGGTGAGTTACGAGGATGCTTTCAGGAAAACATTCTAAGTAGGTATATATAATATGAAAAAAATTCAATACTATTGTTTACAAAAAAAACGTTTTATTTTATTTTTTTATTGAAGTACTAACAATAAAATATGCGTAAGAATATGGAATACAATAAACGAATACACCAATTTTCTCGTGAAATAAGAGAGTAATTTCCATAATCAGTTTATTAAAATTCAATTAAAATTCAGTCTATTTTAATCCTATATTATTTCTATAGGAACATTTTCTTCGTCTTTGAAAGCACGTGTTACATGTTTATAAATCAACGATTTGCGTTAAGATGTTTATTCTTCATGAAAATGATCAACAAAAACGACGTATTTTTAAATTCATATTCATTCACATTTTAACATACAGATGGTAATCCCAACGTGAGCGGTAACGAAAGAAACGTTACCGGTAATGACGGTGATTTTCTTGCTGAAATTACGGAGAATATTACCGCGACCCAACTCTACCGTGTGCGCACTTTCGGTAAATTGCCATTCTGTAAATTGTCCTTTTTTTATTTATAAAATCAAGGGGACATCATATTCTTTAAATGTGGAGGAAAACACGAACACATATTACGTAATTCCTGAGTAATCATACAAAATATTTAGCAGTGGAATGTAGCTTGAAAATAAATATATTTTTTAATTTCGACTTGTAGAAGATTTTTTTATTGCTATCAAAAAGAATAAAAAAAATTTTTTTTAATATAAAATGTAGCTCCCTGCTTTTGGATTTGACGTTGTACCCGAAAACCTATAAAGGTTGATGTGTTTCCAAACAGAATTATTAACAAATATATTTATCAGATTATTTTAAATAATAAACTTATTATATATTTCTTTAACATATAGTTTAATATTCATTATTTACTATTCTGATGAAAATTATTATTAAAAACCTTTATAAGAAATATTCACTGTTCCAAAATCAGTTTGTCAATAAAGGCCTTGTTGTTTAGTTTTCAGCTATGATCAATTGTACGTTTTTCATGATTTTACATATTCAATCTTGATCACGAAGTCAGTATAAATAATGTATTCGAACGCCGAAAATACAGGAGATGTTATTTTTCTTTTTTTAATATCAAAATCACCTTTTATAGAAAGTTCTTTTAAGTACAGAGGTTTTAAAAAAATAAATAATAATTTTATTTTTTAATTTGCACCGTCTCACCAACTTAGTATGGATGACCTAAGATTACTCTGGAATACATGAAATTATGCTAGATTACTCCGCATAAGCTGAATTCTCAACAGAAAATTCAGTAATTAATATTTCAGCGCAAGGAAATTTCAATTTTAAATAAAAAACCATTGGAATTTGTTTAATGTTAATTATCAACCAAATACTCGAATTTTCCAACAAAGTAGTTGAATTTTCAACCAAAAAAAAGACGATTTTTCAGCTAAGTCGTTAAACTTTTAACCATAATTAAGCTTTTTCACAACATTTTCGAATTTTCTACAAAGTAGATTAATTCTCAACGAAATAATGAAATTTTTAAGTAAATATATAAATTTTCAACCGGAAAAAATAATTTTCTACTAAAAAAGACGAATTTAAAAATAATACATAAATTTTTAGCCGAGCACTTGAATTTTTGACTAGAAAGATAACTATTTATCTAAACAGTTGAATATTTAACTAAAAGGTATACATTTGCTACCAAACTCAAGCACTTGCATTTTTATTGTGAAACAGTAAATTTTTTACAAAAATATCGAATAATTAGCAAACTTGTCTAATTTTTAATGAAGAAGATGAATTTTCAACTAAAATAAAGAATCTTCATATGGAATAGTTATATATAATTTTATACCAATAATTTTAGATCGTGTTACCTTTTTACACAAAAAATGAATATTTAAAAATAAAAATCATTGAAGTTTGAAGACTTTTAATTTCTAAACATTTTCAAGTGATATACACATTTTCTTTTTAAAATTAGTTATAAAATAGGTAAAAAATTCATCTTTTGAGATTGGTACCAATTTAAAAAAAAATTTTTTTTAAATTGAGATTTTTAAACAATTAAGTTAGAATGGCAAATATGTATATATATTGGTTTAGGTACTACAGCACTTTTAAGAAAAACTTTGATTGACTTAGAAATTTCAAATTGTGAAAGCACAGGGTGATTAAGTCAAAAAACGTTCTTTGATTTAAAGAAATTTTTTTTTGGTACAGGGAAATTGTCTTCTTTCACAGAAATAGTTTTTTATTGCAATGCAAATTTTTCTCTAATTTCAAATAATTTTCTGATCTTTGTGGATGTATTAGTTGAATGAAAAAATAATATTAAAGAAACGAAAAAATAACGTTCTGAGTGTACCTATAAAAAAACTTAAATTACTACTATCCTTACGTCCTAGAAATGATCAATTTCCAGAATGAAAAGGCTGAGGAATAACAATACAAAATTTTCAATTTGGGCCTTATATTTGTAAGCCATATTTTTGTGATTTTATCTTTTAGACTTATAGCTTTAGGTCTTGTGGTTATGGGTCCAAATTAAATTCATATTTAAATCCTTTGTTAACGTGAAAGATTGAAATTTGGTTACGGTGACTTTGAGTGTGCCTTTCAATTCAGGGGCGTTTTTTGGGACTTACAATTTCTGCGATTTGTGGTTTCAGGTTTTATGGCTTTAATCTTGCAGCTTATGTTTCAGAGAAATAACATATCAATTAAATGAAGAATAATATTTTTGTGATTAAGAAACTTCCTTGGGAGAATTTATATTAGTTTATTTATAACCAGTTTTTCTTAAGATACAAAAGATTACATAAATAGTGACATCAGTTATAAAGTAACCTGTAACCAAATTTTATTTGCTGAATGTGACTTATATCCGATGTAAATATCACAGAAAGATAAGTTTGACGCCTAAACCTAATAGATAGACGACTTTAATCTTGAGTATATGAGCTAATCAAGCACTATAATATTCATTAGTTATATTTTCAATTAAATTATTATAGTTAATATTTCTTTCCTTGGATTAGAAAATATGAGGCTTGTCTATATTTTTGCCGTGTCCTTGGCAATAATCCTCAATTCTATTGGTAAATATACCTAATAATATAATATAACTCTGATCTCAGGTAAATTTTGTCTAAGGTTTACGCAAATAAACAAATTTTAGCGACACATCCATGTTTTTACCGACACATTTGTGCACGTCTAAATTTCGACGTGCGCAGATGTTCAACAGTCCTAACTCTTCATATCTCAATTGATACGATCAGATGTTTTAAAGCTGTCGCTTGTTAAAGATTTGTGTTCTTTCAATCCCGTCCATACTTTATTAATAGAGTATAGAATTAATTTCTATGATATATTACTTTACAATACAAAATATCAAGGGATACAATAGTGATATTTCGGGAATATAAATTTTACTAATTTTTCCCTTAAATACCCGGCTACTGGTAAAGGCTTCCGAATTGTGCATTATTATTAAACAGTGTAAAACATATTTTACATAATTTTACCTCAGTTGGTTAATTTCCAACAAAAAATATATATTTTCGGGGTAAAATGTAATAGTTTATATTTCAACCAAAATAAGTTTAACTTTGAATTAAAAAATAATTAAATTGGACTAAAAGACGATTTTTTCTCTCAAAATGGTTAAATTGTTATTAAAACAGATAGTTTTTCCACTAAACAATTATATTTAAACAAAAAATATGAAATTTTCCAAATGGAAGAATTTTGAAAGCAAAAAGAAGAATTTTCAAAAAATCATTTGAGTTTTTAAGAAGGAAAGATTCTTCAGTCAAGAGTGATACAAATTTCAACAAAATGAGTTCATTTTAAGCCAAAAATGCGAATTGTGAAACAAATTGTAAATCTGCAACACAAGAAAATAACTTTGAGCAAAATGGTTCTATTTTATACAAAATATTTAAGTTTTCAAGCATAAAATAAAATTTTTATTAAAAATAAGTATAAATTCTTGACCAAATAGAAACATAGTAATCGAATTTTTACCCAAAAATAATTGACCCATAACCTAAAAGAGTTGAATTATTAACTAAAGAGATGAATTTACATCTAAAATTATTAATCTCACCTCGTGGAGTCGAATTTTCAATTATAAAAACAAATTATTATATAAAAAAAGGAATATTTACCTCTGTTGTTTACTCTGCTATCAATAGGTACGTTCAAGATAACCACCCGTTTAAACCAATATGTGAATCAGAAAAAGGGGCGAAGTTTAGGAAAGTGTAGAGGAAGGTGTTGTTACACTGAATGAGACCGAGTGGTCTGAACGAGACTAGGGCACTATAAAGATGAGTATGTATATCCGCCATTTTCGTTCCATGGAGTCCAAGTGGATACAAAATTTGGGGACGTATTTACGACATCGTTACAACATCTTTACGACAACTTAACGACATCCTATGTTCATGTCGTTAAGATGTCTTTACGATATCGTAAATAAGTCGTATGATCTGACGATGTCTTTACGATATCGCCAAGACACCTGAACGACATGGACATAGGATGTCGTAAAGGTGTCGTAACCATGTCGTAACAATGTCGTAAAGACGTCGCCAAATTGTGTGTCCACTGGGGTAGAGTGAGCATGTATAAAACGCGTGCATTAAACGCGAGAATTGAAGCTCGACTGTGATCAAATTAGCTTTTTATATTAATAAATAATAGTTTTAATTTCCTTATAAACTTGCTGGGAAACGTGAGAAGAAATATTTTTCTTTCAGAGAGTTCTGAAATGGGGTGTGGAAGCTGTAATTGTGAAGACCACATACTGCCGACACACTTTAGACTGTATAACATGTAAATTGTATGATGTGCACAAAATGAGTATACCACTTTGTAAATATTTTGTAATACATTAATTTTATTTGGTTTGATATATTTTTTCTATGTTAAATTCAATAAATAGGTGCTTTACTTACGTTTAATAAGCACCTGTGTAGGCTGTATGTGGTCTTCAATATTAAGGCTTCTAAGCCCCATTTCAGTACACTCAGAAAGAAAAATATTTACTGACACGTTTCCTAGCACGTCTATAAAGAAATTCAAATTATTATTTATTAATATAAAAAGCTAATTTTGTTACAGTCGAGCTTCAATTCTCGCGTTTATTGCACACGTTTCATACCTACTCCCTCTACTCCATGGACCGAGAATGGCGGGTGCACATACCCGTCTATTTAGGTGCTCTAACGAGACTAGGAAAGTTTGGCGCCAAATATGAATTCTGAAGGCGTGAATGTGAGGTGCTGTAAGTTTGTTATTTATGTTTAAATGGGACAGCATAAAAAGAAGGTTGTAATTGTTCCCATCGTATCAGGGCAATTATTATTGCAAACGATGAGGCTGTCAATAGTTTTGAAAAGAGACTTTATTTTATAATAATTGATTTATCATTTACAATTGAATGAGGCCAGATTGTAGTGAATTGTTTTCTTCAAAAAAATAGACCAGCATTCATTGAAATCACATAATTTTTAAAAATGCGGTAAGAAGCAATAAAAAACAAGGTTTGGTTGAAAATGATATTTTAAATAAATAATTTGTGTATTTTGAAATTTTTCAAAGAAAAATAGTCTCTTCTTTAATGGAGACTGTAAAGAATATCATATTGACCTTTTTAAAAGTATGATCCAAAATTTGTTATGATTAGAAGTTTACTTGATCTCTCGGGGTCAAGTTATTTGTAGCCGGATAATTTAATGTGGTCTATAGACGAAGTATGGCGTCCATTTAATCAGATGTTCAAACACTTGGTTTTGAAAATAATTATCAATAATATGTGCATTTTTCTTCTATCTATGAAAAGTGTAAAAAAAACTTACTTATTATTGAAAAAGTACTTTTATGTTTGAAAAATGATAATACTGGATCCTAACCTAAAATTATAATTTAACGTATGCCCTATATACTTTCCTTGTTGAGTAATACGTAAAATCCGTTTGGAGGAAACATCTCTCGCCCATGAGGATCGAGTATCTAATAATGTTTGTAATTTTGGAATTTAGACATTATCCAAAATTGTCTATTTACAATTAATACAGAATCCTTACAAGAAAGCCGGTATCCGCTTGACTGCGTTTAAATTATGACTATACTTTCCGCTGAAATCCGCCATTACACATCTTCACCTACCTAATTTCAGCGAGTGAAAAAGTTATTCCGCGTGTGGGTGCCAGTGATCCCAGATCTGAAACAAGTTGCATTCCAATGCTATCACAGGTCTATGTGTGTGTGAATATAGTAGGAGACGATATACATGACTGGGTTATGCGCGCAATCCATTGCTCTTTTTCTGAATTTGAAAATTCGAAGGTGCACGATTTCCCATCGAAAAACTTCGGCGGTTCTATTTATATCTCGATCCACTTTTAAATAAAATCAAGAAATTGGGATTTTAATGTTTGTAGAGCAAACAATGAATGCCATGAAGGACGCCAGCACTGCATCCCAGCAACTTCACGAACATCTCAGGCATCACAACTCTTACCAGTCTTTGACCTCATAAATAAGGAGTTTAAACCTTCAACGAAGCAATGAACATACAAATTTAATAAAGTACCAGCAATCCGCGAGACAAATCACGCACCCAAAATTATGCCGTGCACGCCTAATGGTCCAATAAATCGCCATCATAAATTGTCACTTGGTCATCACTATGGAGCTCCTGCAACACCATCCAAACTGATTCCTACACCAATATAAAAAAAAGGAAAAAGAGGAAAAATCGACAGGAAGGCGCATTACCAAGGAGACGCGCTAGCAGAGAACCCATGGAGTCAGCAACCGCCATACTCATGATGTCATGATACATCATCCAGAAACTCAATGCTTCACTAAAATTTTTTTTTCCTCTTCATAAACATGCATAGCTATATAAAATAAATATAAAATTAATCTAGGAACTCTTTTAACCTATATTGCGCACAGAAATCATTAGAAATTGTTTGTATCTTGTGAAAATGAGTAAAAACCGAGATCAATAAAAATTATTTATATTTAAATTACACTGCGACGTTAGAGACTATACATAAACAATATGGTTGAACATTGAAATTCTATTGTTATGTGACATGATACCTCAAATACTTTTGTCAAATAAGGCGTGCAATTGACTGTTGACTTTAACAATACAATGGACGCTATGGTCAAGGTTTAAATTCTTTTATGGGTGTTCGAGCGACTTCCCAGCTGAACAATCACATTCCCTTATTTAAGCATTTTTTAACATCGTACTTTCTTGTGTTCTTGTGATTGCGATCGGGTTTTCAGTAACGTCATTTTAAATCAAACGACATGGCCGCTCGTGCAGAAGAATTAGCCGCCTTGCGGACTGCGGTCACGGAACTTCAACAAATCAACGGCCCTCGCGTAGATTCATACCGTGTTCCTGAAATACCGAAATTTATCGCGTCTGACCCAAGTTTGTGGTCCTTGCAAATCGAATCAACATTCAACACTGCCAAAGTTACCGTCGACGGCACTAAAGCCGTCTATGTCATAACGCAGCTCGAACCGGAGGTAATGACTACCATTCGCGACATAATCGAACTAGATCCTAAACCGGCCGACATGTATTCTCGAAAAGAGAAAAAAGAATCATTATTAGCTACTATCTTGTCGTCGAGGCTCGATTACGAAAATTATTAAAAGTGAGGTATTAAATATTTGCAATATTTGCGGGTCATCTTCCACATAACCTTAGGATGGTCTTCCCTGCTAGCAAAGACGAAGACTTGCAATAATTGACCGAACTCGCTGACAAGATATCAGATCTAGGAGCGGTATCCAACCCACAGGTTGCAGCAACTTCAGTTCAGAGTCCGGAAACCAACCAAATTGATCGCTCAATAGCGGAAGTCTGCATTAAAAGAAAAATTCGAAAATCGTAACCGTTCATCGTTCCGTAATCGCTCACGGTCGCACTCGAGGTCGCGCTCTAGGGACTATAGAAATCAGAATCAATCCAGTCGCTACTGGTATCATTATAAATTTGGCAAAGACGCTTTCAAATGTATAAAGCCATGCTCTTGGATTAATAACAAACCACAAATTCCGGCAAAATAAACAACTCTGCTCACATAGAAACAGTGGGTTTCGACGGTAAAACAAAACGTCGCCAGATAAGAGATAGGGAAACTGGCATGATTTTCGTCGAGGATACGGGGTCAGACATATCAACCCTTTCCGCAAAACCGAACGTCAATAAAAAAACAGAAGTGCTGGTTTTATTTGCCGCAAATAAAACTCGAATCTTAACGCATGGATAAAGCCGACTGTCTCTGAGCCTCGATCTTCGCCGAGATTTTGCGTGGCAGCAGTGCCTTACGTAATCATAGGTGCCTACCTTCTGGCTCACTATGGGTTGATAGTCGACGTGCGTAACTGCAAATTAATCGATCCCATGACCAATTTATGCGTCATGGGTTTCGTAAAGAGTGCTCCGATCCACAGTGTCAGCACCATATATCGCTCTTTAGAGTACCCAAGAATACTAACCGAGTTTCCGGAGGTTACCGGCTTGGCTCAGGCGTCCTCGTGGTTACCGGACGGCGTTATTCACCACATCCTCACGTGTGGTCCACCCGTTTCATAAAGAGCTCACCGCCGAAACTCGGAAAAACACACATCAGCAAAAGCTCAGGTCAAATACGAAGTAAAACAGGGTATCAGCAGACCCTCAAGCAGCCATGGGCTTCACCCATTCACATGACCCGTAAGAGTAACGGTAAATTCAGGATTTGTGGTGACTATCATCGCCTGAACGCCGTGACGGTGCCCGACCGATATCCGGTTCCTCAACTGCAAGTTCTAATTGCGAAAACTACAAGTTCTAATTGCGAAATGCGATATACCGAATACCGCAGTGACCACTCCTTTCGGGCTCTTCGAGTACCTTGTGATGACGTGCTGTTTACGTAACGCAGTTCAATCATTTCAGAGAGACATTTTTCAGGTCTTGGGCGATTTGGACTTCGTGTTCGCATATATAGATGATATACTCATCGCGTCCTCGGATTTCGAGGGGCATGAACGTCACCTGCGCACGGTCCTCCAAAGATTAAAAAAATGCTCCCTGCGCATTAACGCCGGCAAGAGCCAGTTCGGATAGACAAAAATAAAACTCTTGGGTGACTTCATTACCAGCAAGGGCTTCAAACCAACTCCAGAAAAAGTCACAGTAATTATCCAGTGTACCAAGCCCACTACCGTCGTTGTACTGCGCCAATTCCTCGGTGTCGCAAACTTCTAACGCCATAGTTTGCGTCACGCAGCAGACGTTCAGGAACCCCTAAACAAGTTCCTAGTCAACTCGCGGAAGAACAATTTACGTGCGATAGTGTGGAACCCCGAGGCTGAGGCAGCCCTCGAAAGAGTTAAGCGCGATATTTCAGAGGTCGCTATTCTTTCACACCCTTCCCAAGAAGCGGAGACACTCTTGGTCACCGACGCGCCCGACACAGGCATTGGAGCATCACTCGAGCAGCTTCTCAGCAGCGGGTTGAGCCCCGTCGCATTCTTTTCGAGGAAGTTAAGTCAGGCTCAATACAATTATAGCACGTACGACAGAGAACTAACTGCGGCTTATAAGGCCGTGAGATATTTTCGACACTTCTTAGAAGGGTGCGAGTTCAAAGTCGCATCGGATCATAAGCCGTTCATATACGCCTTCATGCAATGCTCCGCAAAAGCCTCTCCCCAGCAGCAGCGCCAGTTGTCATTAATATCTCAATTCACAACCATTATTGAACACCTCCCCGGTGTCGATAATGTAGTCGCGGACGCCATCTCAAGATCCTTAACCAGGGCCGAAGGAGAATTGACACTTCCAGCAGAGGTCCGACTCACAGAACTCGCGGAAACCCATGAAGCTGAGCCCGAATTGCAACAGTTCTGCACTTCCTCCAACTCTTTCTTAAGTATTAGGAAGATCATGTGGGGTCCAAATAAAACATCCGTTTAATGTAACCTGTCTGGCAACACCTTGCACCCGATTATTACAACGATCTTACGGAAACGCGGGTTTGACATGTTTCAAAAACCATCGCTCCCGAGTGTTAAAGTGACCAGCCAGAACAAACAGATATACGTTTGGCCATCTATGCACAAAGATATATCCAAATGGGCAAAAACATGCCTGGACTGTCAAAGCTTCAAGGTAACACGTCATACCATTCTTAAACCGTACCAGTTTGTGGTTCCAGAAGCAAGATTCAGACATGTGCGTATGGACATCGTGGGCCCGCTGCCCTATTGCGTGGGCTACAAATACATCCTTACCATTATCGAACGTTTCTCTCGATCGACAGAGGCTATCCCTCTTCGGAATATTGAGGGCGCCACCGCCTGTATAGCCTTCTTCAACGGGTGGGTCGCTCGATTCGGTTCCCCGGAAACACTCTCAACCGACCAAGGTCGGCAATTCGCATCCCGACTCACGGATTCCTTACTTAAGCTAATCGGTTGCCATCGAATTCGAGCCACACTGTCCGATCCGGCCTCAAACGACATGATAGAGCGCTTCCGTCGCGCATTACAGGCGGCGATAATTTATCACGCCACGCGTGAGTGGATAATCGTGTTGTCAACGGTCATGCTTGGACTTAGAACTAGCGTCTTGAACGGTTGTTCATCCCCAGCCGTCTATCTTTACGGCAAAATGCTCCGCATACCCGGCGAATTCGTTATTCCCAACGAACGCACTCCCGATCCTCAGGCATTTTTAGACAAATTTCGAGTTCACATGAAAAGTGTCAAACCAATACTGGTCGATCACAGACACAAGAGGGCGTGTTTCGCGTCAAATTCTTTAGCCACCTGCTGACACGTTTTCCTACGCGTGGGAGCAGCCAGGAAGTCGCTCGACCCTCCATATTCGCGACCACATCGGATTACCGGGCGAACAGGAGATCGCTTTATGGAAATAAACGTTGATGGATCTGTGTAGCAAGTGCAACTAGAAAATGTAAAACCAGCCCTCATAACCCTTGATCTCACAGCTTCAGAAACTCCTGATATACGACATACGACCTCTGTATAAAAATCAATCAAACCTACGACTCTTCATAATTTTGAAAAAGAAATCATGACCCCATCTTCGGAAAATAGGGTCTCTAACCAGCCAACAACCGAAAAGGACCAGACCACACGCCATCAGCGCCACATTGCTTGAATCCTGCGAAATTCTGTGAAGAAAATGGCGACCTTTAACATATAGGACTGACACGACGTATTCACGTCTCTTTCAACTCTAGCAAAATATTAGATATAAAAAATATATAGACTGACGCACACGTTGTAATCTTCTCGCATTGTATTATTTTTTCTAATGGTAATAATATGGATTTTAAATAATGGTTTTAAGAAAAACAATGTGGTTCCATTGAAATTTCCTCAAAAAAATGTACAATTCTCTAGACAATACAAACGAAACCCTTATTGACACCTTTATAAGAAACGAAAACAAGATTTTATATTTAAATCGACAAAAAAAATCTCATTACCCCAATGATTTCGCTCATACATTTATCGAAAAAATAAGTCATACACCACAATTTTACCTCGCAACTATAAAGATAAATTTTGTAGATAGGACTATAAGATTGAGCCAAACTCATGCATACACATGTGCAATATTTTTTACGATAAAACTTTTGATAAAAACATTGCGCATAATTAAGTCAGGCGTTGAAATCAACCAAAACACTGTTTTGCATAAGACTTTTAGTACCAAAATATTACGAATTCCAGTATTACACCGAATGCTCCTATATTTAAAAAAAATCAAATCACACACGTGAACCAATGAAACTCTTATACATATACAGACAACCTGAAGAAAATAACTTGATTATTTAAAATAGATTTTTCCTGAACCTATGTAATCTTTTCAATAAAAAAGAATAATATTGTAAATACTAGAAGGGGAGTGTGTGGGGAGTGACCAGTTTCCGCTACGCACCTCGTCAACTTCATCTCCGCACGCGCCTGCGCGGAGATTCTCGACTCGCGCACAACGATGGGCGCTTACGGCACTTCTCTACTACTGGTTTCTAAAACTTGACGTGTGTGTGATCGGTGCAGACAAGCAAAATGGCGCGGCGGTGGTTTGCTTAACCTGTGCTTCGACTAATGAAGAATGACCTGATTAATAGTGATTGTTGTGGTTCATTATTCTTGAGTGACGAGTGGATTGTAGATATGAGGAAAATGGAAACTTACGATCCAGTCATCTAAGTGAATTCCCGTAAATGTTTCGAGGTTTCGATGCTTCGATTTTAAAGCTATGTTTTTTCAGGTGTTGAATATTATATTAATATTATT
>NC_046658.1:93543087-93545978 GCF_010883055.1 Belonocnema kinseyi | reverse complement strand
ACATACATATACATTACTAATGTTAATATTATAATTATATAATATATCATATTATAAAAGTCTCTATTTTCTATTTTGATCTGCATGTCATAGAAGTTAAAGAAATTGGCGATTTTAATGATATTTGAATATTTCTTACAATTTAAAAAAAAAGTATATATAATGAAATATCAGAAAATTAATACCGTGACTAATATTTTCTTGTATATTTTATTGTGTTCATTACGAGTATATTATATACTTTATATTGTGTATACTATTGTACTTAATTAAAATAAATTATATAATTGATTATGTGACATAATTATACATAGCATAGAACAGAATTCATTGTCTTCATTCTATAATTTTACAAGTTTTTACAATATTCTTTTGTCCTCTTAAACTTTCAAATAAATCGAGGCTACATATTTTCTCCCTTAGAATGTTCACCTGAACAGATTATAATTATATCATTAAATCATCACATATTTCTGCATCTATATTACAATTCCTCTTGTCTTAGGATATATTATTTCTCTACATCACTATTTTCTTCGATATTATAATTATATTAATATTCATATTAATTAGCTGTAACTGATTGTAATGGGGTTTTTAAGCGGTTGATGTTGGATTAATCTATTAAACCAAACAAATTTTGATAGGTTTCAGACTTTGGAAATTATAAAGTTTACTTATGAGAATCATTTGAAATCAAACAATTACAAAATATAGCTTCCTATAATTTCGTTATATTATACTTTTTTAGGAGTACTTAGGACTTCGGTTTTTAAGATTTTAAGTTGCTAGCAATTTTAAAAAGTGTTAATACAAAATTTTGTACTTTTGCGTACTTACCAGTTGTAATTGTTTTATTTCAAATGATTCCAATAAATAAATTTTCTAATTATGAAAGGCTATTTAATTTCTTCGGATTAATGGATATATTCAACTTCAAATGCTTAAAACTCCAGCACAATCATTTACTTAATAATAATGTTATTATTAATACCTGCTGATATAATACTCGTATTATGATACTTATAAGGTCATATATAGTTAATTATATATTATACTAGTTCTATTATAATGTAATGAGATATAAGTAAAAAATATATCTGGTGTATTAAAGGAAATAAGATGACATGTATGTAACCGATTTCACGGAAAAAATTTTTTTAACCATGTTGTGAATATTTGAATTTTAAAAACTGATAAAATGATAACGCGAATTATCAAAAAAGTGTCCAACTTTTTCTTTAGTGTGTGATATTGTTCAAACTAAGAAGAAAAAGGTAAATATTCATATTATAAATCTGTGTTACTTATCTATAAATATTTATATCAAAAGTTGAAAAGAAAAACACTTTAAAGAAAAATGTGGATACTTTTTTAAGAATACACCTTATCGTTTTCTTAAATTCAAATACTCATAATTCTTTACATGCAATGCAAATTACACGTGTGTGCAACGTGTCAATTAAAGTTTTATACCCTTATTGGTCAGTAATTAGTCATTACAGGTAACGCGAAAAGTTTTTTATCTTTTATTGTACGCAGAGTGGAAGGTACAATTTTGTATAAAACAAAACTAAAACTAAACGACAATACAACTGTAAAAGCGGACAATGTTGAAAAAAATTTTACAAATAATAGTTTTTATAACGCAAAACAGATTTTTTTATGCCTTCCAGGCTTTTTTCACTGAGCCAACATATTTATTTATATACTCGGCTCAAAAATGTTGTTTTTCTTTAATTGCATAACCTTCCTTCCAATTTAGTCATTTAAGTTTTCAAAACTTGTAGCTTATCAATGGATCAATTGCAGGTTCTCTACTCTACTTGGATAATTTTTTGACAATACATTAAAAAATTTATGCACTCACAACACTGCCAAAACTTTTTTTCCGCGAAATTGGTAAAATAAATTTCGATATTTTATTTCTTTTTTCCTAACAGGTGTAATTAAAATTTTTTTAATTTCACGAACTAAATAATTATTTCATCTGTTTTGGGTTATAGAAACTATTATTTGTAAAAAAAATCCAAAATTATCCGCTTTTACAGTTGTATTGTCGTTTAGTTTTAGTTTTGTTTTATACAAAAATGTACCTTTTACTCTGCGGACAATAAAAGATTTTAAAAATTTTCGCTTCACCTGTCATGGCCAATTACTGACCAATAAGGGTATAAAACTTCAATTGACACGTTGCATACACGTGTAATTTGAATTACATGTAAAGAACTATGAGTATTTAAATTTAAGAAAACGATCACATACATGTCATCTTGTTTCCTTGAAAAGGCAACATGTAATTCAAGCTAAAGAATTTCAATCCAATGGAAACAATTTCAAATTGGCAGATAATTTGAATTTTACATAGAACAGTATGAATATTAATATTCAATCAACCATTCCGCATTTTAGAGAAATGCACTACTATCTTCGCAATAAAAAGATATCCGAGACCAAGGCCAAGCTTGATAAGTATTACCCGGACTCTGCACCGTCGATAGGAACGATTCATATGTGGTTTACCGAGTTTCGTTGTCGAAAAAATCCATGATATGATGTTGAATGTTCTCAAAGTGAAATTGAGAGAGGTAGCTAATGCTGTAGGCATATCATTGGAACATGTGGGCAATATCGTGCATTCAGTTTTAGGCATGAAGAAGCTCTGCGCGCGATGGGTGTCGCGTTTGCTCACAGTGGACCAAACGCGAATTCGTGTGTCAACTTCCCAGCAGAATTTGGCATTATTTTCGCGTAAGCCGACCGAGTTTTTGAGCCGATTCATTACCATGGATGAAACCTGGATCCACTACTACACTCCTGAGTCAACGCAACAGGCAAAACAGTGGGTTCCACCAGGCCAATGTGCTCCGAAGCGTCCAAAAACGCAACAA
>NC_046658.1:93512524-93542987 GCF_010883055.1 Belonocnema kinseyi | reverse complement strand
GCTTCGAATTGGTTCCTCAGCCACCGTATTCACCAGACCTGGACCCCAGCGACTATTACTTGTTCCCTAACCTGAAGAGATGGCTCACCGGTAAGCGTTTTTTTAATCTGTCCAGGTAAAAATTCTAAGAGAGAAAATATGTAGCTTCGTTTTATTTGAAAATTTAAGAGGGCAAAAGAATATTTTAAAAACTTGTTAAATTAAAGTATGAAGATTATAAATTCTGTTCTATTCTATATATAATTTTAATATCACATACGTTATTATATAATTTATTTTAATTGTGTACAATAATAGACACAATTTAAAATTTAATGAACACAATACAATATGCAACAAAATTATAATCACGGTATTAATATTCTTATATTTCATTACATATTTTTTTATTTTTAAATTGCAAGAAATATTCAAGTATCATTAAAATCGCAAATTTCTTGAATTTCTTTGATATGAAGATCAAAATAGAAAAACAAGACTTCTATGATATGATATAATATAATTATAATATTAACATTTAATAGCATTATTATAATATTCTACAACTGAAAAAACATAGCTTCAAAATCGAAGCATCGAAACCTGGAAACATTAAAATCCCAATTTCTTGATTTTATTTCAAAGCGGATCGAGATATACTACCTTGATCAAAAAGTTCCCGGAATCATCACCGTGTGGCGTTCCCTGCTGTCCGATTTACATTTTTTCGTTTCTATAGATTGTCACACCTTTTAACAATATTCCCTGCGAATTTCAGCTTTCTAGCTTGACATTTGTAAATGTAACGCAATTTTGAGTGCATCTGTTTTTTTTTGCGAATTTCGATTTTTGCAATGGATTTAATGACAATGCACCGTCGCATGTCGATGGGAATTACTTTGAAGGGGACTACATCAATATTCAAGACCAAACTTATATTTTTAATTTTAAAAATAAATTCCGGGAACTTTTTGATGAAGGTAGTATATAGAACCGCTGAAGTTTTCCAACCGGCAATCGTGCACCCTCGAGTTTTCAAATTCAGAAGAGGAGAAAAGGGTTGCGCGCGCAACCCAGTCATCTATATCGTCTGCTACTATATTCGCACGGACATAGACCTGTGATAGTATTGTAGTGCATCTCGTTTCAGATCTGAGATCAGTTATTGTAAGTTTTTTTTTATTATGGAAATATAACTGTATTTGCCTATTGTATTACCTGATATTCAGATTTGATGAAAACACGATTTTAATTCGTTTTCAAATCCTTCCATCTACCACTTGAATTTGTCCACGTTAATTGTTATATTTAACTGTTATACGATATTTCAGAATGTGGTAAACACTCAATTCCGGATTTTTATGCGCTTCGGTATTACATAACAAAAGAGCAAAAAATTCGGCTTTGGGCTTCTTAGTAGAGAAGATCACTCCTGTCTCCATAATTAGATGGGCAACACGTGCAAATATTCATTTATCAAATTAAGAAGTTCGTTTTTCTAATTAATTTACACTTTTCACAGAAACTTTTATAGCAGGGTACCTACTTTTTCTAGTTCTAATGTTTGGCACTAGGTGGCGTATTCCAGTTTGAACCTTCTCGATTGTAAACTATATATCTCTATATCTCAAGAAATTATTATTTTTACCTTCGTAAAGTGTTTCTTTGCATTTAGGGAATCCCAGTGATCGTCAAAAAGTAATGATTTCACGTCAAAGAAAAGTGGAACATTTTTTCGAAAGATGAGTTTTTAAATTTCAATTTGCATGAAGACTTCGGTGACTTCAATGTAGCATATCAGAATCAACAGTCTACAGTTGCTACTCATGAAATTTCATGAGAGGCAGTTGTTCTTGAGAATCAGACCATTCTGATACTTAATTTTCTCACCCAATGAATTTTAATTGTTTGTAAATAAAAAAATTTTAAAAAACGTTCTCAACAGTTTGTAGAAAAAGGCCGAGTGTTCGATAATTTTGCGACTCAAGTTGTTGCTACCCTTTAGAATGAAAACTCTAATAGAACTCTTATTGAGGGTTCCTTTTCAGCCAGTTGAGATTTGATAGACGACCAGGAACGGGTGTCTATATTTCAAATTTACATGATATAATTTCAAATATACCCACTCTTTTCGGTACGTGCGCAGTGTAAAATGTCGGATTCTCAAAATAACCTTAATTCTATTTTTCTTTAGTGCAATATTATTTTATCTCTATTATTATGTAAAAGGTCCACCATTAATTTCTGAAATCTTTGAAATTAGTTGAAGCAGTAAATGAATTCCATATAAAAAGTCTGCATTAGAGCCCATACTTTGAGTTCCTTTGAAACAATTGATGTTGTGTTTCTTTTCAGCAAAAGAGGTTTCTGCTTCGTTCAGATCTCCTTTACTGGAACCAACAATTTGTTTTAACAGAAACCCAAGTTTTTTCTCTGTTGACAATTATTGCAATCACATTTGCAAGTAATTATTTAGCAACATAAGATTGTGGATTGCATAATTTTACTTCTCTATTTCTTGTTGCAGAATTAAGTTCACACTCCAATTGTGGGTCTGATAACGACATTATTCATGGTGTTTCTCGTCGTGGACCTTTAGCTTCTTCTTCTTCTGGCAGACATTCTCCAAACACGACTCTTTCTCTTGCCTTACCTCATTATTCTGCCGGATCTGATCCACCTACCGAACCACCTCTCCATGTCAGATCCAATTCTCCTGCTGGGACATCAAACCTTTTCCACATACTTGGATTTGAACTTGAAGAACTTAGATTTGTTCGTCTTATCCTTCGCAACAATCCAAAGCAAGTATTCGAACTTCGAAGATACATTTTTCCTGCAGATAAACGAATTCAAGTGAGATCCAAAAATAGTGCCCTTAAGCCCATTCCACCTGAAGAGCAAATTGTATTATCAACGTCTAGTGGTGATGTCTGTGCAATACTAGAAAAAATACCAAATAGACAAACGGTTTTTCGTGGATTATACAAATCTAATCCTGGAGTTCGTTTGGGGTCAGAACGGGTGAAAATAAACATAGATAGCGACGCGGTTAAAAAATTAACCAAAGAAGAACTTAAGGAATGTCCAATAGGCTTTAAAAACTCTATAGTGAAGAATTTTAGAGTAATACGTGTTTAAACCGTAATTCTTCACGCTTTTGATAATAAAATTAATTTAGAAGCACACGTGTCTGTCGGGTCTCGCACTTTTTACTCAGTCTTTATGTTTACCTTACGTTAATACTTAGGCCTTTTAAAATTGAAGGCCAAAACAGTGAAAACTTTAATTTTATAATTTTGAATTCTAGTATTTTCTAATTCTATAATAATCAATTTGACGATGAGTAATTCTAGAATGTTTTGCTTTGCAAATTTTCCATTTTAAGGAAATTTTCGTTCCATGAATCAGGTTTCTAGAAAAATAAAGTCGTCTATGATTTTATAAAATCAATCAAAATTAATAATAATTTCCCATAAAAGAAAAAAAATTATTTATTGCGAAAAAAGATTGAAACTGACGAAAAACCGCTATTTTATAAGTACTCTCTGTATTTTCTGTAATCGAGCTTTTTCTTACGCTCGCCACTCACCAATTTAAACAAATGTTTGGACTTTAATTGATTACGGAAGAATTCGTTTTTAAATTTCGAAAACAATTTTGAAAAATTGGTAAGAAGCGAAAACAAGACGAAATTTAATTGCAGAAAAACATCGGTTAAATTAATGTTTTATGTAAGATTGAAAATTCTGTTGATGGAAATTATGTTTTTTCTATTTGAAATTACATCATCAGAAACATGATTGGAAATGCTTTTAATTACAGATAAATTATTGCTTCCGAAACTCAAACAATCAAATATGAAAAGCGTATGAAATTGAAAACTTGTCATAAAAAAATTTTTACGTGAATGAACTGTAAATATAAATTGATTTATGATTTTAAAAAGTGAGCTACAGTTCGAATATTTAGAATTTAATAATAATTGTTTTTAGATAATGATGCGGCATCTGCTTTCTAACAAAACGCTTTTATTCAATTTAAAAATATTTACAATTATCGTCTTAATGTAAAATGTTCCATTTTCTGCCTATTTAAATTGAAATTCTTAAATTAAGTAAGATATGAATTTCCCTCTTTCTGTCCATGAAAATATAAACTCTTAAATAATATTTTAAAATCTAATGTCTAAATAACAAATGAACATCTATTAATTTTAACTATTAAAAATTCAAATAATTTAACATTTAACTTAAAAGTTCTATGGTTTAAAAAGTATAGTGTTCATACATTATTACTGTTCTGTATAGAAGTTTCCTTATGCAATCAATACGGTGATTTATTACACTTTGCAATTTCTAAATATCCCCGCAATATACTGGTTTCACATGGATCGGTTCCGTAAGATTTTCAGTTTGGTTAATCTTTTAAACACTGGCTTATATAAAAATAACAAACATCTAGATGTTGGTTCATATTTTATATCTACTGATACCGCCTCTGTCTGTCAAAATTGCAGCAATAAAAATATTTATATTTTCATTTAATTCTCCAGTCAGAAGTGGTACGGATAACAATTTTGTAATAACAAAAGTATCCTTAGTATTTCAGTTTACTATCTATAAATTTGTTGTTTTTTTTTTTTTTGGTTTATAATTAGTATTAGTGTCGAATACCATTTTAAAGATTTTCGTTAAATTATTTAAAATTTTTAACATGCACTTTACACTATATTCTGTCCTTTATGAAGAAAAATGCGTGGAAAGGTCAGCCACCGCTGAACGTGTTCAGCGAGCCCCTTTCGGTCAAGGCGAAAGCCATGTTAGTCGAAACGGACAATGGGATAGAGCGACGGTCTTCGTCGTGAAGCCTTCCACCTCCATCAAGAGCTAGCTGAAGTGGAAAGGAGCCCATAAAAGCTGGTACTAGAGAGCGAAAGCCAGAGACAGGGTCGGTCAACTCAATAAGGGGAAATGGCGAATTTTCATAACTTAGGCGCGGCGGATTGAGAGGCAGCGAGAGGAGTCAAATTAGTTCTCTCGACTATCACAGATGGCGCTTAAGCCAAACGCGGAGGGCCACGCGCGTGCGCTGAAATTAAATTATTTGTCGTTGTTTGCTGCATAGCGCACTGGTAAAAGTTAGAACATTATTAAAAATCGATAACAACGCGTGTACAATAAGTGTTTGTGGATGTAGAAAATTGAATAATAAGCAATTGATAGGTCATAAGTTCCCAACACGACGTCTAGTGGGTTTAAAATGGGTGCAAGCTACTGGAAATGCAGAGTTGCAAAAGTTACCGTATGAGACTAAATTATTTTTTTCCATTAAAAATAAGGGCAAAATGATGTTTATGAGTCACAAAAAAAGAGATATGAAATGCTAATCATATTTCATTTTACATTTTGCGTTTCTTATTTGCTTCAATTTGTCTTTCTTCTTCGTTTTTTTTTTAATTCTTTTTAAATTAGACACATGTAAAGACGGGACATATACATATACATACACCAATGCATGGACATTTCGCAAAATTTGTCTGCCAATCGCAGAGTGCGCTGATGTCGCCATTTATTTTCCACGGAGTTGACCGAGCCTGGCTAGAGACCAGCGTTGGTTTCCTGGCTGCAAACAGCATCCAATTTTTCAGAGAGTCCCTTCAGCATTCACGAGTCTTTTGGTCGGTTCGCAAAGAAAATAAATGAAGGATGGAAATTCAAAGGTGTGTAAGAGCCATTTTCCAAATGACCCGAGCCAGAGGAAAAACCTTTCCATTTTTACATTTTCAAATATATATTATTAATTTTTAAACTATTATTAGTAGGTTATACGTTAAACATTATACTGAAATTAGTAAATATTAGTTATCTAAATAATATTTTTTAAATTTGATACATATATAAATTGTTCCAGACAATTATTAAGCAAGAGAGGAAAAACCTTTTATGTTAAAAAAAACTCTGAGGAAAAACATTTGAGGTTAAAAAACACCGAAAACAGTCCGCATTTTATGAGAATTGATAATCATAACTATATGTTTTCAAACGGCCTTTCCAAAGCAATAAAAATATTTTTCAGTAATGAAAAACTATTCTACAGAGGATAATAATTTTGCACGTTCAAAAATCTAAATTTTTATAATAACTGCTGATATCAATCAGAAGTGTTATTGAATTTAATTTTTTGTATAAAGATCTTATTCTTGAGAAGAAAAGAAGTTATTCACAGAAAGAAT
This sequence comes from Belonocnema kinseyi, assembly GCF_010883055.1. Lineage (NCBI taxonomy): Eukaryota > Metazoa > Arthropoda > Insecta > Hymenoptera > Cynipidae > Belonocnema > Belonocnema kinseyi. Next base: position 93,536,773 of record NC_046658.1, on the reverse strand, counting down.
GGTCTATGTTTAACAACTGAATTAGAGTATATTTTTCTGTTAAGATTTTTTCTAACAATTTATAAAAATTAAATTTTGTGGTTTAGTTTTGGATTGTGAATCATTGTTTGGTTCACGTGACTTGACAACAAAATCAGTATATTAATGCATTCGACAACCGAAATATAGATAAAATTTACATTCATTCAATGTGAATTAACTAATCGTATTTGTTTTTAATCACACTGCGAGAAATATAGCTAGAAAATAAATGTATTAAATAAATTATTCAATAAAAATTTAATATCTACAAAGTGAGTAAATACATACATTAGTGATCACCGTATGTGTTTAAAGTTGTGATGTTTCGTCTTTATGAGATTTTCTGCGATTTAAAATTATTCAATTTACCGACATCGCCTATTTCAAAGCTATTTTTATTTTCCTTATTATTTAAAGGAATTTTTGAAGTCACGTGGTTTCTCCGTTTGAGTGTGTGATCATAGCCTTGTCGCTTGAGAAAAACAGTGTGTGAGCAGCAGTGAATCGCGACAGATCGTAGTCCGATCTTTTTGGATCAGTAAAGTGATTAACTGAATAAGGACATTAATTGATACATCTTACAAAAATGTCTATATAAACGAGTGAGTGAGTGATCTGTGTTGTTCTAAAAAATCTTAAAATCTTAGTCTGCCAAGTATTTTATACTTAAAATAAAACTTCCACTTATTATTTCTAACGATTCTTCTCTGTCTATTTCCGATCTGTCAAATTTATTATTTATATACATAAACATTAAACAGTAATGAATATATAGGTGTCCCCAGGACATCATATTTTTTAAACAGAAATATATTTTACAGAAAATGTACAATATACATTAAATATTTGTATCAACTTCCAAAAAAATTAAAGGATAAATAAAATATTTAAGTTCTTAAAGAAATTGAGTTTAGATGTTAAATATGATTAAGGAGGTCACCCAGTGTGACGGCCCGTTTTTTTTACCTTTTTTGGGGACTTTTTTACCGAACGATAAAAATATACAACTTTGAACTTTTCACTGTATATTTATTCATATTTGAACAGTAAATTGTGTAAGTTTGAACCCAAAATATTTATTATAATGCGTTTGGCGCCACTCCGAAGACACCCATGTCAAAAAAAGTGTGTCCATGGCCGGCATGATTCCAGGCGTACGGCTTATTTGAAATGAAAAAACCAAATGGCATTTTAATCTGTAAAGGTGTGGCCGTCGCCTGAACCAAGGTATTTTAGGAATATCGAAAATTGAGTAATTGACACGGTTTTGAACTTTCTTTTTTAAATTTCATGATTTTTTTCGATTATTTTCTTATGAAAAAAAACGGTTTGGCCTTTTTTAATTATCCTAATTCAGGCGATGCGTACACATGTGCTGAAGCTACCCTACAAATTTAAAATCAATCAGTCAAACCGTTTTTTAAATATCATGCCGTCCAATTGGAAAAACGTAGTTTCGAGAAAAACGCATTTGATAGTTTAAGAGCGCTTTAAACAATGAAGTGAACGTAGTCGTTCGCACAGCCATAACTTTCCAATGAATTCGAATATTGGAATATCACTCCACCTGTATATTCTACACATGTGTAGGAGTAAATTTAGGCAAAAAAATCGATTTTTTCGATCGGACACACGGGATGACCCCCTTAAGATATTACAACACTTAAAAAAAAACTTCGATAAATACAATTCTTAATAAGCGGCAGCGCAATTATTAGGTCCTCAAAAAAAAAGAAATATTTATCTCGAAAACGATTCACCACCAGGGAGAGCTTGCACGACTGAAAATTAATTCGGCCATGAAATTTATTGTGAAGAAAATTAAATTAAACAAGCACTTCAAAATTTTAACTTAGGACTATTGTATGATGCATACCAATTTTAACTTAGGACTATTGTATGATGCATACCAATTTTAACTTAGTCGTAGTCAAATTGAAAGACCTAATTAACATTTTTTCAAAAAAGAATAATATTAAGCAATAATTTGAAAAACAATTTTTATACATTTTTCGACACAATTTTCTTTTTATAATTACAAAATTTTGTTTAAATATTTTATTAAGACTTAATTAAACTCTTAATAGGCTACAAAATCCTTGTTTGTGTGTGCTAGGCGTCTACTTTAAGTAATTTTTATTTTTTTTTAATGCAACTGAATCATACCAGTTGAATTTGCAGCACATCTCTAATATTGTATGTTTTAAAGTCTCGTGATTTATAGCCTCTTAGATTTAGGTAATGATAATTATAGTATTAATAATAAAAATAATTCCAAGCCGGCTGTAAGCATCTTATGTTTCATAAAAACATAATTAAAGAAAAAAATTATTTGTTCCAAAGCCTAAAATTGGCTCTTACAATATGATTAATATCATTTTGCCAAGTAAGAAATAGCTTTCCTTAAAACATCAGTTTTAAACACATCTATAACTAAATTTTGTTTGTTGAAACTAACTTTTATCGGATATAAATATCACAGACGGATAAGCTTGATGCCTTCAACCTGAGAAATAACGACTGTAGCATAGCCCGAATCCATTTAAAATCAAACAGGTTCTATACTCAATGCCGCAAAAAAAATTGTTTTTACGAAGTTGCGCTTCTTTAAATTTTTGACTTTTTTTCAAACAAAATAACAATTTTCCTTCAAACTTTTATAACCTTTGACCTAATTGAGATACTTATGATTTATTTCCACATTCTCGTATTTTAAAATTCCCTTCGCCGCTTATGGTACTTTTCACAAATTGTCAAGCTAGAAAATTTCTTTGATGCTAATCAGAGGAAAAACTAATTGATGTGTTAATTAGTAATTTAAATTACAATGTAACTAATGAATACTCTGACAATCTGGAATAATGTAAATCTACCTTCCCTCTTGAACGATGGGCGTCTCATTCCCTTTGTGAAGGTAAACCTTTAGAGTTGTCCAACATTTAAAAAGAAATAAAGAATCTCTTCGCACTTCAACAAATATCCTTCTAAATAAAATCATCATCTGTTCATCCCTAAAAGCGAAACTATGACCCAGTTTAAAGAAAGAGCAGCGCATTTTAACGTCTCCAAAAGATTCAGACACCCTAAGTGTGCAATGCAAAGGTATTGTATTTTTCGTGGTGCTCGTCTTTGAAACAAACTACCTATTAAAATTAGAAATTTACCTTCGTAATATCTCTTTAGAAAACTCCTTATACATTATTTATTCAACACTTCAAATCTTATCCTCGAAATCACACATTTATAACACTCAAGTCTTTAACTTAAAGATATGCATATATACATAAATGTAGCTCAAATGAGTGTAACATAAACTTCTCTTGATCCCGCCGAAGCAATTTCTAACCTCGAAACGTGACACGTACAGAAATATAGAAATCACCGTCAAGACAGGAAATCAGCAAAGGATTAACATTAGGTAATGTAAATTGTTTTACATAAATAGTCACCTAGAGTTCAGAGAGCAGACGATACCGATGGTTGACTGTCAGCTAGATTACGACAGAAATCATAACTGGAGCCATGTTCCAGTAGTCATGTTGTGGCGGTCACGTAAAAACGGTCAATAAGGGTCTCAGTACTCCTTTGGCCAGGCCCAATCAGCACGACGCAGTGATTCCACTACCAACTGCGGGAGGTAGCATCTGCTGATCGTCATAGTTGACGACGGCCGTTTTCTCTCGACTATTAGAAGTCTCAGTAGCCCGTGAACCAAGCCCATTCAGCATGATGGAATTCATAAGGAGGCGCGTAGATGTGGTGCCAATTCATTGCACTTCTTCCGTTCACCAAGCCAATCAACAGGCGCGACGCCTAAATCTCGAAGGCCCAGTGAAAAGCAGCATGAAGGCGGAGGAACAGATGAAACCCTGTCACTGAAAGTTCCCAGCTTGACGGTACTACGCAGACGCGGCGCGGTACCTGAAGTTTAAGAAAAGTTGGAAAGATCAAGGATCCCAATATTTACAACGGTAGCCGTTCGTACTACCGAGATCCTATCTCCACAGGGTAACGTGTAGAACATTCTACTCATGCAGCACAATTTCAGATTAGCTCTGTCTATGTTAATTTTAATTTGAAAGTTTAATTTAAAAAAATTGTTTCTGTGTTAACCTAATTCAGAGGTAACTATTCGGGAATTATGGAAATTATTAATGAATCATTAATGGATTAAATTTTATGGTTTCTTAGGCTAAATATTATTTTAACTGTGATGAATTTTTAATAATAAATAAAGTCAAGAAACGTGTAATTTTCAATTCATCAAAACTCTAATGACTCTCGTTCGCTTCTACGTTCTCTCCCTCCTTCCTTCGCGTGATTGAAGAGCTTTCCGACATGCCAGCCGTCGAAAATTTCGGATCCCGTGAAACTCGGGTAAAAGCAATCTTACCTGGCGCATGAGTTGAATAAAAAACAGTGAGCTTCGAGGGTTTTTCGCTTGTCAAAAGTGTGTGACTCGCGAACTCAGTTATTCCGGTAAATGTCGCGGTAAGAATGACAGGTAAGTGGCAGACACTTTTGTAACATGGTCTCTGTCCTGAGCCATTCCCTACCAGGCTGTTATTAAATAGTTAAGTAGCAGAAAACTCCGTTAAATATATATATGTGCGTGTGTGTGTGTGTGTGTGCGAGTTTGTGTGTGTTTATTTTTAATGTCAATCATTATATCGATGGGCGTCACATTTAATTTTTAATGTGTATCCCCTGTTCTTTATAAGAGTATCTAGACCTAGGAGATTCTCATACATTAATACATATGCAAATGAAATGATAAAATCCATATTTCCAATTCTTTGAACATATCTTGTGGAATTTATATTACTTTCTTTTATTAGTAAAACCAACTTTGCTTTAAACGTAAAGGATTCCATAAGTAGTGATACATGTTTCAAAGAAATGTGTAGTATATATTATATAAGCTAATTAGGCCGTAGAATATTCATCAGTTACATTTTTTCACATTATTCATTAATATATTAATTAATATTTCCTCTAATGAAGAAAGATGAGGCTTGTCTGTACTTTGATCTTATCCTTGGACTTTGTCCTCAGTTTTATTGGTAGATATAATAATGTAATTTATCTATAATTAAATCCACGTTCTTTGCGACTCATCTGCGCAAGTCTAAATTGCGAAGCGTACATATGGAACATTATTAACTATGCACGTTGAGATTTAGTAGAAACATATAGGAGCACACCAGTCAAAAAAATTTAAACAATTGACAGCCACATTATATCAAAAATAAATACTATTCATTGTGCATCGGCTTAATAAGATATGCTAGCTGAATTTGATAGTTTCGTATTCTGTGAGAGTTTTCTTACTGTTCAGAAGTCCACGTGCCCATATGGTACTTTCCTATAACGGGTCGCATATACGTATATTCAATACAGTTAGGACAGTATACTTATAGTTCATTATTAATTAATAATAAACAATTTTAGCACTTAACTTGTTATTTTCATGTCATTTTACGCTGATTGGTTTTACTTATGGCAAATGTAAACTTGTTCATACCTATAATCAGTTCCCAGTTTCAATGTTTGCCTAATGGCGAACCCGTACCTGGTGTCCCTCGTCCCAGACTTTTTTCTTCTTCCAGACCTCTTTCTCCTACCAGATCTCGTTCTTCTGTTAAGTCTCCTCTATCTACCGAGCCACCTATTCGTGACAGGTCCAGGTCTCCTGTATGGCTAACTTTTTCTCACATACTTGGTTTTAGAATTGAAGAATTTAGATTCATTCGACTTATACCCTACAAAAATCCGAGCCGCGTATACGAACTACGGACATATACTTTTCCTCTTGATAAACCAAATTAATTGAAAACCAAATATAATTCCTTTACATCAATGCCTCTCAAAGAACAATTTGTATTATCGACGTCTAGTGGTGGCATATGTGCAATACTGGAAAAATTATTAAACAGACAAAAGATCTTTCGTGGAATATATAAACCTCTTTCTATTATTAATACGAAGTCAGAAAGAGCGAAAATAAACATCGACATTGGCGTGGTTAAATCATTAACCGCAGAAGAAATCACAGAATGTCCAATAGGCAACAGAAATCCAATAGCAAAGAGTTATAGAGTAGGGCATGTGTGAACGCAATTCTTTGCACTGTTAATAACAAAATCAATGCACAGTACTTCCCTCTAAGGTTTTCCGCTTTTTCGGTCTTTATTCTTACCTCACGTAACTGGTAACTGAAAAATGACTGGGATTGTTACTTCACCGCGAAAAACCGGAAAATGACAGTCAATCTTTTTATGAGCTGGAATTGTATACATTTTTTGAAGAAAACTCTCTCTAATCACTTAAAACATTACAAATTGTGTACGTATCACATGATATAATGCATTTTTTCTATTTTGAAGGCATTCAATTTACAATGTACAATAACTCAAAAAGTTTTTGTTTAGAAATTTACCATTTGTACTTTTCATTTGAAGGATGCAGCAGCAGAATCTTTTACACCAAAAATTAAGCCATCATTTATTAAAATTTAATATATTTTCAAAAATTAGTAAAAAGCAACCATATAAAGATAAAGCACAGTTGCAAGTCAAATTTTATTAGAGTAAATATTTTTCGCATGTTTTTAAATTTTTGCATTCAAAATAATGTTTTTCGTTTGAAATGACATCATTAATAATACTTTCATTCTTGATTTTTTCAGAAATCCAATTTCAGAACGTCAATGGGCATATGAGCCCAACATCTCTAATATTAAAAGTATATTGTTGAAAACATCATTTCAACAATGAGTAAATATTTAGATTTTAAATGTAAAAATGAATTCTGTAAATGAATTCGTGCCTCTACTTTAACGTCTTGTAAATCTTAGTTTAACTGGAATTGTTTCCCGCTCTAAGATAAATTTAAAGGCCGAACCTTAAGCTCTAAAGTACAATGTAATAGGTGGAGGCTCTGCGGAATTTACATTAAAAATCATTAGTCAATGACATGGCATCCGACAAGGACCATTAAAGAAACTGCGTTTTCTTTGCATTCCCATTGAAAAAAAAAACGCATCTGAGGTGACCAAAATTATTTTCTCAGCTTCAGAAGAAGGTGTGGTGACACGGAAACGTGTAAAAAGTGATTTCAGAGGTTTAACCATGATTAATCTTTAATCGAAGTTCCAAAAGCATGCACAGTCGCTAATGCTCTTTGCCGTCGACATTGTCGCTTTAAAGTGCAAGGTTCAGGCTTTAAAACTACCTTCAGACGGACCAAAATTTAAGTTAGACCAAGAGTTACAAGAAATTAAAATAAAGGCACAGAAGTGAAAAACGGTCAGATTTGACAGCCGTTGGAAGTTCAGAACTTCGGAAAAAAGCGATTTTTTTAAATTCTAGAACCCTTCAGTATTGATCAATGTTGATCCACAAGATCTTTTTTGATGACAGCACCGATTTTCACGAAACTTTCAAAAATAATCTGCAGACATCCGTTAACAAAACTCAAAAAGGCCTGGAAGGCATTTGGGCCTCGTTCCGCAGATCTGAATTTTTTCTTGTGGTGTTTTGACTGTGTTGTGCGGCAGGCTAGCCGCCGCTAGGTCGGCATACGTAATGAACTCATTGTCAACTTTTCTCTAAGAGAAACCTTAAACTTCGAAGTATATGCACACATACTCATATGTTTCGTCTCTTAAGCTTGTAGTTTAGAACTAGATTTGTCAAAAATAGCGAGAAATGAATTCAAAAATTTCAGGACGTTTTAAAACAACTTGGTTGTATGGGTAATTGGCGAAAGGATTATTTTTCAGTACTTTCGTTGGGTAAGAATCAGCGGTTGAGGTTATCTTGGTAAAGCTAAATGCTCTTAATATTTTTGTTATTTTTGGGATAATTTTGTCAATTGAAAAATGCTTTGTTTAATGTTTGTGCAGGGCAAAATATTCTGCAATGAAATTTAATTTTCTAATAGCAAAGATATTAGGTCCTAAGTACGGCATGGGTCAGTGATGGGTACGGCCGATATACATATCTAACTACATTTTCGACTATATCGATGTGCTGCCCTCTGCAACTTTTCACCATTTGTATGGCAACCGCGTCCACCTAGCACGCCAGCGGACGGGGTGGGCGAACGTGATTTTCTGTTTCTTGCGTTCGCCTTCGCCTTCGCCATCACTGTAGCAATCTTTGCTATAGTTGAATCGGTTGGCTGGCTCTGTACGGCCTGTACGCTAAAAATGTTATGAACACTGAATTACCTAATTCAATTCAACTTAAAGAGAGCCTACAAATATTCTATTTATTATTATTATTTTAAATTTTCGAGACGATAAATAAATGTAAAAAAATTCTTTTTGTACTTTAGAATTTTAGTCAAATTTCTAAAATTATTTTTAAAAACTAAACTTAAAATTTAAATAAAATTAAGATAAATTAAAAAACTAAATAAAATTTATTTAAATTCCAAATTAAATAAAATTTAGTTGAATTTAAAATTTAAATAGAATTTAGCTAAATTCAACATTGAAATGAAATTTAAGTGAATTTAAGAATTAAATAAAGTTTAGTTAAATTAAATTAATTTCTAGGCTGGATTCTTTTCAAAGAGAAATTTTATCGATACCAAGTAAATAAGTTTTAAAACAATTCTATTCGTGTTTTAAGATTTCTTGTAGTGCAATTTTAAAAATTATTTTGTAAAACTAAATTTCAAAATTGAATACAATGTAGATCATTTCAAAAAGTGAATACATTTTAGTTAAATTCAAAATTTAAGTAAAATCTAGTTGAATTTATTAGTTAAAAATTGTAGATGTTTAATGGTGTTAAATGGTGTTAAATTTACGTACAATTTAGTTCAATAAAAATGAAACTGTCGTTAAATTTAAAAATTTTATTTCTTGGCTTCAACAATGAGAGCATTCGAATAACCTGGAAAAATTAAAAAAGTTCCCTTATTTTTATAATAATTAGTTAAATTCAACAAAAAAACTGAGGAAAGTAATTAGGACTCGTAGTTCTAAAGTTTTTGGTTTGAAACTTTTCAAAAGTCGACAATGTCAAAATAGAAAAGGAAGCGTTTAAACTTCAGCATAACTATTTTGCATGGAAATATTTTATTATCGCACGATTTTATTTCAAATTAGAAGTATGTTAGCAATTAAATAATTATTCCATTCGAAATTATTCAGTTTCGAAGATTGGATTATAACTTCAAAGCCTTTGAAATTAAAAGGTTTTAAATGAGAGAAATTTAAAATAAAAACAATTAAAATTACAGTGTAATTATTTTCTTTTAGAAGCGTAAAAATAAAATAATAATTATTAAAAGAAACTAATTTATAAATTTAAAATTCAAAATCTCAGTATTTTGTAAAATTTCGAATATTCTTCGAGTGTAACCTGTCAGTTCAAATTATTTGATTTTAAACGTTTAAAATGAAACCACTTATGATTCGGCAATACGTTTTTTCAGCTTCAGAATATAAATAATTTAAAGCTGCAATAAGCAGATTATTCGATGTCAAATCTCGTGAAAAATTGAAATAAATGTAAAGCCTTTGAAATCGAAAACTTTTTATAAGGAGAGTAATTTTAAATTGAAAGGTTTTAATATATTTTCAATTTAAAACATTCAAATTGAGTAATTTTATCAACAGAAATTTCAAGAATTGTATTATTTGAAATTTTTTTATAGAGTTGATAAATTAAAAATACAATTTTAAAATTTTGAATACGCCTCACGCATAATCTGAAAAATTTAAATTATTTAATTTTTAAAGTTTTGAATTGAAAATTTAAATGCAGACTTCTAAATGTTTGTCTTTGGGCATTATCAGATTTTGGAGGTCATCAATTTAAGCCTAATCAAGTTAGAAGGCTTACAGTTGTCAATTTTACGATATTAAACCCTTATATGCAAAAGCAAATTGAATTTCAATGTTCAAATATTAAATTGTTTAGGATTTGATTCTTAAATTCAGAATTTATTCAATGCTTTACATTTTTTATTTTACACTTTCAAACCTTTTTTTTAATTTGAATCTTTGAGAAAAAAATATTACATTTTAGTAGATACGACTTTTTTACGTAAAAAAATTAATTTAGGAAATACCCCGTGCGCCAAGGTGAACAATCCGTCGAGAGGGAAAATGGGTTAAACCAAATCTGCTGTTTGCGTGAAGAAACTCACTATCTTCGTTTTGACGTGAGTCTTCTTTGCGTATAAGCTGCAACGCGAAAATGACCCTTACGTCAAACTTTAGAGAGTAACATTTTTCTCCAAGATGGCAAAAATAATCACGACTTATCACATTAAAAAAAATTATTTGATAACAAAATTTCGTCACTTATTTATTGCATGAAAACATTTGATCTGTGTACAAGAAGAAAGAAGTAAGAAAAAAATCTTGATTGGAATATATTGATTTTTAAAGAACAAGAAGGTTTAAGCATCATAACGCTAGGTTTAAATAATTTAAAAAATATTCCTTTTTAATTTAATAAACTTAGTATTAAAATGAAATTTTTAATATTGTCAGAAATAAATATTCCCTTTAACTTCAAGTACCTAGGTGACAGTTTTGACTTGTCATGTTCATTGTAAATGCAAACAAAAGCCTAATCGACCAGCTGGAAAGTATAGTTTTCTATACATGACCGGTGGAGAGCATTTTAAAGTTTCAACTTATTTTTCTCAATTAATACAAAATAAAGAAATAAAAGAAATAATTAAAGGGAGTTAAATAAAAAACTAAGGAAACTTATATATTTATTAAAAATAAAACAAAAACGGCGTCAAATTCTTTAAAAAAATATAGACTCTTAAAGTACATAATAGTTCTGTGAATTTATAGCATTGGTTTACATTATTTTTCATGATTGCTGTTTAAAAAATGTAATTAGCTTAGATATTAAAACAACAAAAAGACGAAAATTATGGCAATTTTTATGTCAAGTTTTAGTATTAAATGCTAATGAAAAAAAAATTAAGCAAACTTACATTTTTTCTTAAAGTTAGATTTCTGGAGCAGGGAAAATGACATTTTGTAAGATTGAGTTACTTCTTATTTCAATTTGAAAAAATGGTTCATATTTATAACATGACCTTAGCTAAACTGTAGAAGCAAGCCGTAATTTCCTTTGAATTTCGAAAATGCTTCTTACACTTTACAGCTGTTAAAAAACTCATATACCACTAAATTCACAAAATTTTTTAAAAAATGCAACATTTCAGAAGACATTTGTCTAAGTCTATAAGCAAATTTAGGAAAAAAATTGTTTAACAAGTTTTTATTAGGAGATTTCTTTTCAGAATTTTTATTTCTTTAACCAGAAAAAAATAGTAAGGACATATTCAACCAGAATTCTGGTTGATTTAACCAGTTTTTTTAGTTTATTTAAATTTAAATAAAACTTAACTGTATCTTCAAATTCACTTTTCTACTAATTTCTAAAAAAATTATAACTTAAATAAGAAATAAACTTTTTAATTCAAATTTGTTATTACTATTTTATACTAACATATTTGCTACATTTTGGGCATAATTTTGATTTCAAAAAGTGTTTAGAGTTTTCGAATTCCTTCAAGACCTTTTCTACTCAATTAAAATTATTTTTTCATTCACTTATAAAGTAAAATTAGATTATTACCATTTTGGATTTCAAATGCACCATAATTTGGCGCGAGCGAATATATGGTTGCCTGTCGCGCCTCTAAAAGTATGTGGCCGAACTAAAAGCAATATATATATTCATATGCAAGAGCACAAACTTGCCTGCCGCGCTAGCTACAAGTATGCGATGCAACTAATCTCATGCCGTATCTAAAACCTAATATCTTTGGCAATATCATCTTTTACATATAAAAAGTTTGAATAAATAAATTAAATGTTACTATGAAACAAAAATCCTGAAAGAAGTCTATAAGATCTCACACAATTGACAGTTTGTTGTGGCGAGGATCATTTAAATAATAAGTAAATATTTAAATTTTCAAATAAAAAACTATGAAATATGCTTCTTTTTATTATATTAAACTTGTAATTGACGAATGTTCAACGGTGTTATACATAAGAGCTGCCGGGTTGTGTGTGATCTCTAACCACATGCAAAATCAATTCGTTTATCGTCTTAAAAATGGTTAGAAAATAAATTATTGCTAAAAGTAATTATAAATCTTATAATTATAAAATTTATATAAGCATTTATACAGGCATTTATAAAAGCACTTATGAAAAAAGTGGGGTCAGTTTTTCTGGATGCAATATTGGACATATTATTGTATGTTGCGATTCGCCTGAAGAAATTATTATCATTCTAAATTAATAAACTTAATATATAAAAGTAAATGTAACGGAGGGTTAATGTCATTCTTCCTATATAGTTATCATTTTGCGATTACACCTGGAGTCTCAGCAACGTTGAAGCTGGAATACTTCTTAAAAAAACAGTTGTCATAAGTTTAATTTCTGTTGTCAAACTACACTGTTAGATAACACTCGTACAAGGTCACACTGAAGTGCGAAGTTGTAATAATACAGTGCGATATTTTGGTGCGAAAAAGCATTTTCTCTACTAAAATACACTTCTCCGGTGTAAAGTTGGTAAATCTACGAACTCTCAAATTCCCCGTGATGGAAACACTAACGAATTTCACCGACGAGATGTCAAAGTCTCAATCTAAGCTTAAAATTTCACTGAACAGTGTAAAATCAAATACTAAGGCAGAGCGAAAAAAATACAATCGACACTATACGGTGCAAAAACTTACGCTGATAAGTTGCTTTGCGCGCGCGCTCGCAGTTAACTTGTGCAGGCTTGTGCGAGCCGACTAAGGTCACATTCAGTGTCTCCAGAACGTGGGATTTTTCGGCCCCCACCACTTTCCCATCTGGGAGCGACCCATTCAAACGTAGTGTGTCGGTGAGTCGGCTCTGTTAAATGCTGCGAAGCCCAGCCTCGTATAAAGCCGAAAATGCACGAGCAGAAATCCGAGCTCTCCCGACCTCGCGAATGACGATCTAGCTGCTCCTCGAATTTATTCAGGTTTTGAAATCCCGAGTTACCTTAGAACTATTAGGCTTATTGCGAAGAGGCAAATATAATGTCTTTACGTAAATAGATGTAGGAGACAAGACTTCTGGGTCTAAAAAGTTTCAAATTTAGTGCTTGATGCCTTAGTCATATTTTTAGTAAACAATAGATTTTTAACAAATAAAAAACAAATTTTCGACAAAATAGTTAAATTTTCAACCCAAGAAATTACTTTAAAAAATAAATTTTTCAACTTAAATATTGTAGTTTATACTGAAGTTTGCAGTTGAAAAAATTAATTTTTAAACCCAAATAAATGCGATTTTATCAACAAAAGAAATTAATTTTTAAAGAAGAATAATTCGCCAATAAAGAAGATAAATTTATAACTAAAAAGAAAAATTTTCAGGAAAAAAATGGTCAACAAAATTGTTCAATTTTCATCTATAGAAACGAATTTTAAACTAAAAAAATAAGTATTCGATCAAAAATGGACTAATAAAATTTTCAGACAAAAAATGGAATTTTCAACAAAAGAAATTAATTTTCAACTAAAATGATACAATTAAGTTTTTAGTATAAGAAAATGTTTTCTCAACAAAAAAAGAATCGAATTTTCAACAAAACAGTTAAATTATCAACTAAAATAGTTATTTTAAAAACTTTTAATTTTAAAATAGTTTCATTTTCGATGGAAGAAATGAGTTTTCAACAGAAAATTATTTTTAAAAAACACACACAATCGAATTTACAACAGAATATTTCAGTTTTTAAACATACAGTTAGATTTTCATTTTAAAAATTATTTTTCTACCAAAAATGGAATGGAATGAATTCTAAGAGAAAATTAAAATCGTTTGAAAATTTTCAATAATTTTTATTTACAAAAATGTACTTTAAAAAAAATCAAAAAGATTTTGAAACACATCAAAATATTTCCTGAAATTTAAAAGAGTGTAGAAGATTTTAAAGCAAAATGTTTCAATTTGATAAGATTAAAAGGTTTTAAAACACGTAAATAAACCAGTAAATTCAAGAAATATTTAGAAGAATGGAAGAGATTCAAATATAATTTTAGACTTAAATTTTTTATAAATGTAGATTTTCAAAGATTTCAAAAAAATAAACTTTAGAAGCTTTAAGGGAATTCAGAAAGATTTCAAGGAGATAAAATTATTTTTCTTAAAATTCCTTGTGAAAAATTTAAAATATTATGAGTCAATTATTTCACTTCTTGACTTAAGGAACATAATTCTTATTAGGCCTTCTTGTGCAATTTTATTACAGAATTTTTTAAATTATATGTTGCTTCAAAAATCTTTTTTCAAATTTGAGAAAGTTTAAGAGATATTCAGAAATTTTGAAAGGATTCAAATAAAATTAAAACTTGTAAAAAATTTTCAAGAATTTTGTAAGTTTTCACGAAAATGAAAAAAATTATTTTAGGATCCTAGAAATACTTAAAATAAAATTTTATTTCGAAAAATTAATTTTAGGATATTATTTTAAAACATTTCAAAACATTCAAAAATACGTCAAAAATTGTCAAAGTGTCTGAAAAATTTTAAAGGCAATGTATTTTTAATTTTGCAAAATGAAAAAAATGAGGAAAAATTTGAATAATTTTGAAAGATTAGGATACCAGACAAGATTAGAAAAAAAAAGAATTATTTTCCTAAGTAACGTGTGAAAATTGCTAATAATTTTTTATTTTGTAAAATGTGCTTTAAAATAAAATTAAAGAAGATTTTTAAACACATCAGAGAATTTCCTAAAATTTCGAAAAAGAGTGTAAAAGGGTTTAAAATCAACATTTTTTAATTCGATAACATTATCAATTTTTTAAAAGTGCGAATAATCGAATATATTTAATAAATATTGAGTAGAATTGATGAGATTAAAAAAAATTTTAAGTTCAGAGGAGTTTTAGAAACGTAGGATAAAATGATTTTAAAAACTAAAAAACCTAAAAATTCCTGTAGAAGAATAAGAAAGATGCGCCTGGAAATTGTGTACAATTATCAGTCTTTAAAATTAAAATTCGAATGATTTTTGTTTTTAAATTACTTTCAGCACATTTCTTCTCAAGCAGAATCCCCGATTTTAATCGCAAGAGGTTCAATTATTTCCAATCAGAATAAGTAATTACAATTTGTTGAATTATTTCTAAAAATATGGAAACATTAAAAATTGTAGTATTTAAATACACTTAACATTTCAGACTTTTATATTAAATTTTGATAAGATATAATAGATACGTATGTAAAATGAAGAAGTAATAATAAAAGTCGATGAACGAATAATTTTTTTGAAATTAATTCTAACAAAAAATTGAAAAAAGATTACAAAACATTCTTTATTATTTCCTAAAATGTCTTAAAAGTACGTAAAATATTTCGATGCGAAATGTTGTAATTTTTCCATATTACTTAACTTTAGAAAAATTAAGGAACATAATTCTTTTAAATTTGAGTAAGTTTTAGAGATATTCAAAAATTTTGAAGGGATTCGAAAATAATGAAAACTTCCAGAGATTTTTAAAGGAATAATTAACATAATTTTTTATTTCCAACAATTCATTTGAAAAGATTATGTTTAAGCGTTTCAAAATATTGCAAATATTTCCAATATTCTCAAAGCATCTGAAAAACTTTGGAGGCATTTTTTTTTAATTTTGCAGAATTAAAAAAAAAACAGGAAAAATTTGAATCATTTTTAAGATTAGAGATTGAAATGTCTGACAAGATTAGAAAAACAGAATTATTTTTCTCATAATCGTGTGAAAGTGTTTAAGAATTTTTTATTTTAAAAAATGTACTTTAAACAAAATTCAAGGAGATCTTTAAACGCACCGAACGATTTTCTAAAATTTAAAAGAAGATTGTACAAGATTTTAAAGCGAATTGCTTCAATTTGATAAGATTAAAAAGTTTAAAAAAAGTAAATAATCAAATAAATTCAGGAAGTATCTAATAGACTTGATAAGATTCAAAAAATTTAAACTGTAGAAGTGTTTTAGAAACGCAAGATAAACTTTAGGAACTTTAAAAGAATCTCGAAAGGTTTCAGGAGTTACGAATATCTTGAAGAATTCAAAACGTTTTAAATAGACACATCTGATATATTCGAAAATCTCTTTTTTAATTTTCTTAAGAATCTTATAATACTTATTTACATATAAATTGATAAACTGATAATACTTATTTTATTGTATATGAAATCTTTACAAAATCTTGAATGCCTTAAAATACTTATCTCAAAATTACAAAATTTAGCTTTTACAATTTTATTTTAATTGTAAAATAATTGTAATCGGAAATTGATTGTAAATAATTGTAAAATAAATGCAACAAAATTTATTTTATGGAGAAATATTTCATGATTATAAACAGAGAAAAAAAATTGTTAAGGTAAGTCTTTGTAGCATTTTAATAACTAATGAACATATTTTTAGATTATTTTTCCTTGATTCTGGGCGAGGGTCAAACATGGTACAAAAAACCGTCAGGAAATTTCAAATAAAAACTGTACTCTCTATACATTAATTTTTTTTAATTAAGAATAATAATACTTTTATAAATATTGCCAAAATTTATTTGAATATGAAACACAATGATTTTTATTTTAAAAATTCCTGTAAATAGTTGGTGTTTTTTAAATTTTACGATATTTGTGTACCATGTTTGACATTAGGAAATAGATTTCAGGGATAAAATTATAAAAATATCTCCATTAATTATTTTTTAATCGTTTAAAAATTTCTGAATATTTCGTAAACTGAATAAAATTTGAAAGCAAATTTTACAAACCAACAAAAACATAACAAAAAATGGTGCGACAAAATTGCGCAAGAAGGCTTAATAAGAATTAAATTCCTTATTTTTTCTAAAATTATGTAATATGGAAAATCTACGAAATAATTTTAAAAAATTGTGATATTTTTTAAAATTTTCTCTCAGAATTAAAAACAATTTTCAGTTGAAAATTCATTTCTTCCATCGAAAATGAAACTATTTTAAAATTAAAAGTTTTTAAAATAACTATTTTAGTTGATAATTTAACTGTTTTACAGAAAATTCGATTCTTTTTTTGTTGAGAAAACATTTTCTTATACTAAAAAATTAATTGTATCATTTTTGGTTGAATTTTTTTGTAGGGAATTGACCTTTCTCAGTCAAAAATTCTTCTTTTTTGGTAGAAAATTATTTTTCTTGTTTAAAAATTCATCCATTTTAATCAATTAGTTATAAATTTATCTTCTTTGTTGGCGAATTATTCTTCTTTAAAAATTTATTTCTTTGTTTGATAAAATCGCATTTATTTGGTTTAAAAATTAATTTTTTCAACTGCAAAGTTCAGTATAAACTACAATGTTTAAGTTGAAAAATTTATTTTTTAAAGTAATTTCTTGGGTTGAAAATTTAACTATTTTGTCGAAAATTTGTGTTTTATTTGTTAAACATCTATTGTTTACTAAAAATATGACTAAGGCATCAAGCACTAAATTTGAAACATTTTAGACCCAGAAGTCTTGTCTCCTACATCTATTTACATAAAGACATTATATTTGCCTCTTCGCAATGAGCCTAATAGTCCTAAGGTAACTCGGGATTTCAAAACCTGAATAAATTCGAGGAGCAGCTGGATCGTCATTCGCGAGGTCGGGGGAACTCGGATTCCTGCTCGTGCATTTTCGGCTTTACACGAGGCTGGGCTTCACAGCATTTAACAGAGCCGACTCACCGACACACTACGTTTGAATGGGTCGCTCCCAGATGGGAGAGTGGTGGGGGCCGAAAAATCCCACGTTCTGGAGACACTGGTCACATCTTCCCATTTCATTGTCGCATTGTTTGAATCCGAGCTCTCCCACCTTTATGAATGACGATTTAGCTGCTCATCAAATTTATTTCGGTTTTGAAATCCCGAATTGTATTAGAACCATTTGACGTATTGCAAAGAGGAAAATATAATTTACTTCGCGTAAATAGATATTGGAGGCTAGATTTTTGAGTCTAAAATGTTTCAAATTTATTGATGCATATCTTAGACATATTTTTAACAAACAATTAATTCTTAACAAATAAAAAGCGAATTTTCGACAAAATAGTAAAATTTTCAAGCTAAGAAATGGCTTTAAAAAAATACATTTTTAAACTGAAAATTGTAGTTTGTATACAATAAGCATTAAACCAAAAATGGACTAGTTAGATTTTCGAATAAAAAATAGAATTTTCAACCAAAGAAATTAATTTTTATGTAAAAAAGATGAACTTATAACAAAAATGTAACAATTAAATTTGCATTAAAAAAATTAATTCTGAATAAAAAAACAATCAAATCTAAAACAAAATAGTCCAATTTTCAACCAAAAGAATGAATTTACTTTAAAAAAGGCTTCTTTCAAAAAAAAACGAAGTTGAAAAAAATACATGAATTTTCAACGACATAGATGAAATTCAACTAAAAAATAATGTTTTAACGAAAAATTAAATAGTTACATTTTCAGTTAAAAATAATTATCAACCCCAAAAAGCAAATATTTTTCATCAAAATATTTTTATTTTCAAAAAAATAAACGAACTTTTAACCATTTCATACGAAAAGAAAAGAAGTTTGATCAAAAAATGCATTTTCAACCAAAGAATTGAATTTTTAATTAAAAGAGATGAATTTTTAAACAAGAAGAGTAAATTTCTACCAAAAAAGATTAATTTTTAACTGAGAATGGTCAATTTTCAGTATAAGAAAATATTTTTTCAACTAAAAAAATCGAATTTTCAACAAAACAGCTAAATTATCAACCAAAAAATCAATTTTCAAACCATAAGAATTATTTCCTATTAAAAAAGATAAATTTACTTAAAAATATTGTTTAAACTTCAACAAAATCGTAAAATTTTCAACTTTAAAAATGAATATTAAAAGTAAAAAATAAGTATTTAACCAAAAATAGAATAGTTACATCTTCAGATAAGAAATTTAATTTTCTGCAAAATAATTTTAATTTTCGATGTAAGAAATGAAACTTCAACTGAAAAATATTTTGTACAAAAAAGAAAAAATTGAATCTACAGCAGATTAGTTTAATTTTTAAAGATATGGTTGGATTTTCTATTAAAAAAGATCAATTTTTAACCAAAAATGGAATGGAATGAATTCTGAAAGAAAATTGAAAAAGAATACACATTTTTTTTAGTTTATTAAAATTTTAAAAAGTGTGTAACAGAGTATTTGTTAAAATTTTGCAATTTTAGCATGTTATATAATTTTGGAAAAAATAAGGAACTTAATTCTTACTAAGCTTTCTTGCGTAATTTTGTTGTACATTTTTTTTTAAGTTTCTGTTGGTTTAAAAAATGTTTTTTCAAATTTGAGTGAGTTTAAGAGATATTCAGAAATTTTGAAAGGTTTTATGAAAATAAAAGAATAAAAAGGTTTAGGTTCCTAGGAATAATTAAAATAATTTTTTATTTCGAAATATTAATTTTAAGAGATCATTTTCAAACATTTAAAAAATAATCTGAAAAATTGTAAAGGCAATTTTTGTTAAATTTTGCAGAAAGAAATGTAATTTATAAGAAAGTTAAAAAGGTTTCTAAACATATCAAAGGATTTCATAAAATTTAAAAGAAGAGTGTAGAAGATTTTAAAGCAAACTGTTTCAATTTGGTATTTTTAATAAATTAAGAAAAAAAGAATCGAGTAAATTCAATAAACATTTAGAATAATGGAAGAGATTCAAATCGAATTTTAAACTTGGATTCTGTTAGAATGTTTGATTTTTAAAGATTTTAAAAATAAACTTTAGAAACTTTATAGGAATTCCGAAAGATTTCATGGAGATAAAAATATTTTTCTTAAAATTCCTGGGAAAAATTTAGAAGATTATAAGTCATTTTTTTACATTTTGAATGAATTTCCAAAATTTTAAGAAAAATTTTAGTCAGTTAAAAATGTGTTGAGGAATTTTAAGTCGTTTTTAATGTATTAGAAATATTAAAAACTTGCAAACATTTCCGAAAATTTATCAAATATTTCTTGATTTCTTCCAATCTTCTAAATGGTCTAAACATCTTTTAAGAAGACTCGAATTTTTCCTAATGTTTAGTAAAATCCAAAAAATTAAAAATCTTTAAACTTACATTTGTTCTTTTTTGACACATCTCTTTTCATGCTATTATAGGTTATAATCAACATTTTGGGGATTTTAAGAGAAAAAGCCGAAAAGTTCTTAACTTGACCTCATATGCTTTTTTAATATATAAAAACTTTACGAAACCTTAAATGTCTTAAAATACTTATTTCAATATTACAAAATTAAACTTTACCATTTGATTTCCATTGTAAAATAATTGTAATTGTAAATAATTGTAAAATAAATTTAACAAATATTATTTTATGGGGAAATATCTAGTGATTTTAAAAGGAGAAAACAATTCTAAAAGTAACTTTTGTATAGTATATTATTAACCAAGGAACATGCTTTTAGAATATTTTTCCTTGATTCTGCCCTAGAGTCAAACATGGTACAAAAACCGTCGTGAAAGTTCATTTAAAAACTGTACTCTGTATAAATTAATTTAAAAAATAAAAGATTATCATAATTTTATCAATATTCCTAAATTTTATTTTAATATGTTGCGTAGGGAATAGATTTCAGAAATAAAATTATAAAAATACCTCCAATAGTTAGTAAAACACTGTGTAGAATCGCCTTTCAAATTATGCAAAAAGAATTCCAAAAATGTTAAGAAACGGTTATACAGATTTGGCTTCAACCTTATTGGCCAGTTTTAGAAATAAATATTTCTTTTTATCGTTTTTCAGCACATGATTTTGTCCTAAACGTAAAGCAGATTATTATACTATACTTATAACAAATAAAAATAAAAAAGGTCAGAAATTCATAAAGTTGTCTGTTAGAAAATCCCACACATTTTTGAATAAAAATCCTTTCCATTTCACCTTCAAAGAAAAATTTTCACAACATTTTTATCCAATGATAAGTCTTTTTTACTGATAGGGAAAAATGAAAATCTTTCATTAATTACACAGCCACACAAAAAAAATAGTGTGCGGATCTGGTAACAAGATACACGTATTCCTATGGATTTTGGGGCGCTGAATTCAAATTCAATATCAAAAATCACACATCACGCCATGGTTGAGCCATAACCTCAAAAAATGACGAAAAATCATGCACTGATGCGAATAAATTTCAAAATAATGCCAGTGATGCAAATTTTCACTTCAAAAACGTGTCGACAACTGTGAAGGATCAACCATTGCCTGATATCAACTTATTTAACATAAATTTATCCAAAAGAACCTAACCTCACCTAACCTGAATTAACAGAAATTTATTGAACTACACGTAAAGCTCTGGAACCATATTTTCCCAGTAGCAAATGTGTGCTACATCGAATGAGTCAACTCGAGCCTTACCTAGAAATAAATCTAACCTATCCTAACCTAACAAAACCTGACACGAAAGATAGTATAAATATATCCCTTAAGTCTAAGAAAAGCAGAGAGAAAAAAATTTTGAATAAAACTCTTATTCATTTGCAAGTTTAAGTTACAGTTCTACATTTTAATTGATACAAACATTGTCAGATTAATTGTAATGGGGTCAATTCTACTTGTAGTTCTAAGTTTCTTCAAATGAGTAATGTCGGTTTAAATTTTTAACCACCTGTAGTAAAATGAAATGAATTTTATTGTGTTACAACCGGAACACTTAAGTTAAGTTGTGTTGCGTTAAGCAAAATTTCGTTAGGTTCTGTCAAGTTAGATTCATTTGTAGGTTAAGATGGAGTTAACCTATTAAATATAGCACACATTTAAGACTGAGAACCGTAAGCTTACATGGCTACACGTGTGGTTGAATTTCATTCAGCTAGGTTAGGTTAGGTCAGGTTTTGTTAAGTTAGGATAGGTTAAACCTCTATGTAGGTTAAGCCGAAGCTGAATGAAACGATACCGCAAACACAACGGGACAACACAATGAGTTTAATTGTGTTACGTGAAGTTAAGTTAGGTTAGGTTAGGTCAGGTTTTTTTAGGTTAGGATAGGTTTGAACTCATTGCAGGTTAAGCCCAAGCTGATTCAAACGGTACCGCAAACACAACGGGACAACACAATCAGTTTAATTGTGTTTCGTGAGGTTAGGTTAGGCTAGGTTAGATTTATTTCTAAGTTAGGCTCGAGTTGACCCATTCGATGTAGCACACATTTGCTACTGGGAAAATATGCTTCCAGAGCTTTACGTGTAGTTCAATAAATTTCTGTCAATTCAGGTTAGGCGAGGTCAGGTTCTGTTGGGTGAAGTTATGTTAAATAAGTTGATATCAGGCAAGGGTTGAACCTTCATAGTTGTCGACATGTTTTTGAAGTGAAAATTTGCATCACTGGCATTTTTTTGAAATTTATTTGCCTCAGTGCATGGTTTTTCGTCATTTTTTGAGGTTATGGCTCAACCATGACGTGATGGGTGATTTTTGATACCGAATTTGAATTCAGCGCCCCAAAATCCATAGTAATATGTGCGTCTGGTTACCAGATCCGCACACTTTTTTTGTGTGGCTGTGTTATGGATGTTCAATTGACGTTAGATCTCTTACTATTCACACTCGAGAATTGACGAATCTCTGTTTCGCAAACACAAAGTATGAAGGTCCTTCGTTTATCGACTTTTATTATTATTTATTCATTTTATTATTTTATCAAAATTAAATATAAGAATCTTAAATTGAAAGTGTATTTTAATACTACAATTCTTAAATATTCCAATTTTTCGAAATAATTTAACTAACTTTATATGTGCTTTAAATAAACTTCTTTTTTAATTGCATGGAACTTATTCTAAGTAAACAAATTTTATCTTCATGCGTACATGGATGTATCTTCTTTTTGATTTTTTTCAAAATTTATTTCATTACTTATTTTTATTGAAAATAACTAAAACTCCTACGATTAGAAGCGGGGACTCAGCCTGAGAAGAAATGTGCTGAAATTAATTTTTTTTAAATGATTAGAATTTTAATTTTAAAGACTGATAATTGTACACAATTTCCAGGCGCATCTTTTTTTCTGCTTCTACAAGAATTTTTAGATTTTTCAGTTTTTTAAATAAGTTTATCCTACGTTCTGAAACTCTTCTAATCTTCTAATCTTTAAAAATTATTCACATTTTTACTGATTATTTTTTAATTCTGCAAAATAAAAAAAATGCCTTCAACATTTTTGAGATACCTTGACAATTTTTTTAATATTTTGTAAGTTTTTGAAATGTTTGAAAATGATCTCCTGAAATTAATTTTTCAAAATAAAAAAATCTTTTTAATTATTGCTAGGAACCTAAAAGAAGTTTTGCCATTTTCGTGAAACCTTACGAAATTCTTAAAAAATCATTGAAAGTTTTAATTATTTTTTAATCCTTTCCAAATTTTTAAATATCTCTTAAACTTACTCAAATTTAAAATTACATTTTTTTAACGGTCAAGTATTTAAAAAAATTGTGCATCAAATTTCACATGAAGTGCTAACAAGAATTATGTTCCTTAATTCAAGATGTAAAAAATTGACTTTTAGTCTCCTAAATTTTTCTAATGAATTCGCTTTAAAATCTTCCACACTTATCTTTTAAATTTTTTGAAATCCTTTATATATTTTGAAACCTTTTTTAATGTTCTCTTAAAGTACATTTAAAAAAATTAAAAATTAACCAAAATTTTCACACGAATCTTGGAAAAGTTCTGTTTTTAATCTTGGCAGACCATCTAAGCCATCTAATCATTAAAAAATATTCAAATTTTCCTGATTTTCTTTTAAATTCGAAAAAATTAAAAATGATGCCTTCAAATATTCCAGATTCTTAAAGTTCTTTATTTTCAAGTCGTTTCAAAATTCCTCATTATCTGTTAAACTTACACAAATTTGAAAGTACATTTTGTAAACCAACATAAACTTTGAAAAGATTGTGCAACAAAATTGCGCAAGAAGGTTTAATAAGAATTAAGTTCCTTGTTTTTTTTTCTAGAATGATATAAGATAGCAAAATTGCATAAACTTTCATTCTCTTGACACCCTGTAAAATTTAGCTTACTTAAAAACTTGTAACACGCCCTTTACGGTTCATCCAGCCTTAAACACTAAAAGCGCGTGGAAAGGCGGTCAGTCAACACTAAACGCGTTCAGCGAGCCCCACTCCGT
>NC_046658.1:93505871-93512424 GCF_010883055.1 Belonocnema kinseyi | reverse complement strand
CATGCATCTTAAGTCTTCCGTTCCGCGACTGTACATCTCACGCCGTCAAGGGGGTCGCGAAATATTGAGTCTTGAATGTCTTCACAACAGGATTATTCTGGGAAGTGACCCTCTTCTTAAAATGGTCAGGAATCACGAGAAAGTGGGCAAAGGAGCATTTCTGTACAAAGCAGCGGAGGAGGCTACTGAAACAGTCGGACTTGACTTCAGTATTAGGGGTGAGCAAAATGCATCAAATCTAATCTATCTCGAGTACTCACTCCTGAAATCCCGGATTAAGAAAGCACAAGAGAAAAACTTTCGTGAACAGCTCCTCGATAAGAGGATGCACGGTGTCTTCCACAGAAATGTGAGGATCAGTCAATGTCTTGTGAGCTAACGTTTGCTTTCCTTAAATCGCCCGGATTGAAGTCTGGTACAGAGGGTTTCATTTTTGCATGCCAAGACGGTGTCATTTCCACCTTAACATACCGTCGCCACATTTTGAGCCAAAACATTCCCGATAATAGCTGCGGGGCGTGCCATGCACACCCCGAGCATTTAGCTCACATACTATCTAGTTGTCCAACACACGCGGGAACGACCTACATTCAAAGGCACAATGCGGCACTAAGAGTACTTTATTACCATCTACATCACTCCTACGGCATTCACCTTAATATCGCTCCTCTAAATGCTCCTGGGGAAATTGAGTCAATTCTCGAGAATGGAAAGTGCCGCATATACTGGAACTTTATATTCTCGACAATTGTTTCTGTTGCTCACTCGAGGCCTGACATGGTTCTTCTTGACTTCGAGAAGCGAACCATGTTCGTTATCGAATTTTCGGCACCAGCTGACAAAAACATCATAGCCAAGGAGAATGAAAAGAAAGAGAGGTATCGAGACCTTATAAGGGAGTTGCAACGATTGTTCCCAAAATATTCTGTTAAACTGATCGTCCTTATCATCGGCGCTCTTGGAGGTGCCAAGCTTTCACTTGCTAATAGCTTAAAAAGCATCCCTGCGTGTCAACAATATGCTAGGACACTTGCGGGAAAAATGCTGAAGGCGGTTGTCCTTGGGTCACTCCGTGTTCTTAGGGTGCACGAGGCTTTTGCTGGATCGTCGTATTGATTCCCTTACAGACTGTAACCACCTATCTCACGGTTGTGAGACGTGGTTATGGCTGAAATTTTATCGCGATTTCGCTGGAAGCGGGTGCAATTTTTCAGATTAGCACCCGCTCCCGGCGAAATCCTGCGGTTGTCCTTATGAAAAATTTTTAAATATATATATATATATATATTAGTATAGATATTTTTATCATTTATATTTTATGCTTGAAATAACGTAACCGCAAAATATACGCATATAAAGAGGCGCGCGAAGTATTCAAATCATGAGAATCGCCAGCAACGAAATCTTGAAATATTAAAATCCAAATCTCTGGAATTTATTTCAAAGCAGTTAACAGATAGAGATATAAATAGAACCGGCGAAGTGTTACAGCCCAAGGAGTGGAGATGTGGGTGTGAGATTAGATCGCTCGTAACATCTTTAAAGCTAAAAATTTTTTCATTTAAGGTAATAAGACGGAATTGCTAATAACAGCATTCATAGCACAATCCTTTTGAATGTACAAATTTGAAAATTGAAATTAAATATTGACAAATTTTCAATTGGGAAACTCCTAATTCAAACTGAAATAATTTACGCGCATACAATAAATAGTTTCGAAGAACTTTCGGTTAAACAATTTGCATTTAAATGCCGTTTAAGTTCAAAATTATTAACTTGTAGCTATTATTAATTGCCAGTTCAAAGAGTTCTGATTAGAAAACATGAACTTGCACCACTCTATCATTTTTAGTGATCTTAATTGTAGAAAAAATCAATAAATTTGTAAATTTTCAAAATTATATCACTACAGGTAATTTTAAGTTAGAAACATTAATAATGCATGGAAGAAACTATATTTTCGTAATATTTTTGTAATAAATAATAACTATTATCATTTTGTTATTTCACTTATTAATTCGTAAACAATAAAGAATAATAGATACACCTATATACACTGAATTATTTTTCACAGATAAATTAATAAA
The DNA here is from genome assembly GCF_010883055.1 of Belonocnema kinseyi. Classification (NCBI taxonomy): domain Eukaryota; kingdom Metazoa; phylum Arthropoda; class Insecta; order Hymenoptera; family Cynipidae; genus Belonocnema; species Belonocnema kinseyi. The sequence goes on along the minus strand of NC_046658.1, from coordinate 93,510,337 downwards.
ACAGAAAATAAATAAAATTTTAAATAAAATAAGAAAAATTGTTCTTTTTTTAGTTATAAAATTCCACGCTGAATCGCCTAAAATTTAATATATTACAGTAAAAGAATAATTGCATAGGGTTTGAGAATGAAGAAAAGCGTTCTTTTATTGAGCAGATCCAGAAGTGTCTAGTAAACTCAATTATTGTTAAGTTTTAAAAACTGGCAATTAAGCTTAATTTAAATAATCATCAATCACTGTATATTTACAGTTGATAAACTTAAAAAGTTCTTTACCGAAAGATTAAAATTAAAACACTTCCCAGTTTTCATTCCTTAGGTCTTCCAAACTGCATTTAAAAAATCTTTAAATTAGAAATTCATGCCTAAGGTAGATGAAATGCCAGAAATTCGATCTCTGAGAAATAGTTTTGCTATTATTTTTAGAATTAACGTATGAAATGTATAAAACTAGTTAAATTTCAAGTGATTTAATAGAGTTTTCTTCAAGAATGTATGAAATTGCCGGTTAGAAATAAATGCAGTGCCTTCTTTCGGGTTTTCGCGGTCACGAAAAATTTCCCGTCATTTTTCAGTTTCCCGGTAGAGTGAGCATCCCAAAAAAGGAATTGAAAATCACAAAATTACAGTTTTTACTGTTTAACTTTTACTTTATAAGGCCTATGCATAAATGTGAGCTTATTAAAAAGACAGATTGCAAAGCGCGAGACCTGACAGATGTGCGTGCTTTTTTATTAATTTTTTATCAATAGTGTGAAGAATTGTGCTTACAAATGTTCTACACTAAAATGCTTTGCGATTGGATTTCTGTAGCCTATTGGACATTCCTCGATTTCTTCTACGGTTAATGATTCAACCGCTCCACTGTTCATGTTTATTTTCGCCCGTTGGGTCACTATATAAACAACATGATTAGCTTTATGTATTCCACGTAACACTGTTGTTCTGTTGGGCAATTTTTCCAGTATTGCCCAGACATCACCATTGGACGTTGATAATACAATTTGCTCTTCGGTTGGCATGGACTGAAGGGCATTATTTTTTGTTCTCAATTTAATGTGTTTATTGGCAGAAAAATTGTACCTTTGAAGTTCGAATACGCGGCTTTGATTTTTGTGAGGAATAAGTCGAATAAATCGAAGTTCTTCAATTTGAAATCCAAGTACGCGAGAAAAAGTTGGCCTCTTTAAAGGAGAACTGGACCTGACACGAGAAGGAGGCTCGGCAGGTGGGGGAGATCTGGCAGAAGAAGGATGTCTGGTAGAAGAAAGAAGTCTGGCAGAAGAAAAAGTTCTGGCAGGAGAAAGATGCCTGGTAGGAGAATGTCTTTCAAAAGAGAAAGAAGAAAAGAGGCTGCGCCGAGGTACACCAGGAATAGGTTCACCATTAGGCAAACACTCGAACTGTGTACTTAATTCTGCAAAAAGAAATACAGAAGTCCATTTTTTTAATTTACATAATTGAATACTTGTATATCATAATTTGCAAATTTGATTGAAATAAGTATCAACATAAATATAAAATATTATATATTATTTTCAAGATTAATTAGGTGTTGCGTATTTTTATGAGTAGCAAGTTTCAATTCTTATATGCTGCATTTAAGGCACCAAGTCGACATGCACATTGAAATTTAGAAACTGATCTGTCAAGAAAGTGGCCTACTTTTATTTAACGAAAAATCTGGATGTTTCGACAAATTCTGAAACCATGTGAATTTAAAGAAAAACTTTTCGGAGGCAAAACAAATCATTTCCAGAAACATTTAAAAAAAAAATTAGTCCATTTGAATCTTCGTTTTTTTTTCGTTACAAAATTTATTTTTCTAACTAAAAATTTAACTCTGTTACATAAAGATTCATCATTTTAAATTAAAATTCATCTCTTTGCTAGAAATTCCAACCGTTTTTACTTGAATGTTGATTATTTTTGGTTGAAAAGTCTATTATTAAGCTTCTAAAGGAGGGTTTTAATTTTTAATCAAAAATGTTATTATTTACTTAAAAATCACATTTAACATTTTGGCTGACGTCTGCTCCATCCTTGAACGAAGAAACTTTCTTGGTTAAAAAGCAAATAATTATATTGAAAATGTTGTTTGTTCTTTGTAAATTCTTGTTTTTACTTTGAAAATTGATCCCTTTGGTTAGAAATGTCACTTATCTTGTTCCAAAAAGCAACTATTATTTTGAAAATTTGCCTATTTTGCCTGAACCATAAACAACATTGTAGACGGATCATTAAAAAAATTGGCTAGTAAAGGATGTAAGAAACGACATTCCTAAATATAAATAGAAATGTTGTACTTATGAAGCATTCAAATTCAAAATATTATTTTAGAAACATGTAACGTGCTGCATTTCCTTATATATCATCAATATTTGAAAATAATTTTGTAAAAAGAATGAGATATTTGCTCCACGCACAAAGCAACTTAGTTTTAAGAATATCTGGAAATAACCTTATTTAAATTATTTTCATAGATCGGAGCACCGATCAGACAAATTATTTTTAAATGATCCACATCAATATAAAATTGCGTAGGTATCAAATTAAGTCATAAAATCGTATCAGACCTTAACTCAATGGGTAGTGTTTACTTTCTTTTTCAAGATTGAAGAATACGTTTACTATACCAATTAAAAGCGAAAAACAAAAGAATTCGAACATAAAATAATTACAATAAGATGGGTTTCTCGCTAAAAAACTAGTCCGTGCAATTGCACCTAATTCTGGGCCAATCACAGGCAGCGTAGAGAGTATACATAAAAACAATATAACCTGATACCTCAATTTCAGGTCAACCCTAAAGAAGTGAACTGCAATGTTCACGAAACGTCGGCAAAATTCGTAGCTTTTTACACGAGTGAAACCCGAAATATCTCTTTTCATCAAAATGAATCATCGTGAAAGCATTAAATATATTATTAAAGAACTCTACGGGGAGAGTATTCTTACCAAAACCAAGATCTTTAGCAATCCTTACAACTGAAAAATAATTTGGAAACTTCTAAATCCAAATCAATTCTGCATAATACAAGTTTGCTTTCATTTTAAAGAAAGAATACAAATAAAATCTTCAACCAAGCCAACATTAAACCGGAATTTTGGTTCCGTTACGTTGATGACACTTTTGTCATCTGGCGACATGGACGAGATGAACTAAATAGTTTTTTTTCGATTTTAACAATCAATTACATCCTAATGTCCAGTTTACCATGGAAATAGAACGAAACGGAAAATTGCCCTTCTTAGACGTAGTAGTTTACAAAAAATCTGATAACACATTAGGAAATGAAAATGCGAGCAAGTGTGCGATACAGCTGATGACAGTTAGCGATAAAATCGGATTAAACCACTACACAAAGGGTACTTTTTATTTGTTACATAGTGTAGTTGTCAACTGTTCCCAATATTCTGATGTTGTGTGCTCCCATCTGTTTCGTCCAAATTTCAAGGTGCACAGTTGAGAGTGTTCCATAAGTGCCCGTCGCAATTTATACTTGCGCAGATTTGACTGTGAGAACGTACATCTAATTAGAGAAAGATTATATTAATTATATTTACCAATAGCATCCAAGATAACAGCCAAGAATAAGATTGAAGTATCGACAACCCTCATCTTTTTCAATCAGAAAAAAGATTGATTAATGTATTAATGAACAGTTTGAAGAAATATAACTAGTGAATATTTTAGGGGTTCAGCAGCTTTTATAATCTATACTATAGTCGTCATCTCTTAGTTTCAAGGCTTAAAATGGATGCTCCTGGGATATTTACATTTGATAAGAGTCTATTTAAACAAACGAACTTTGATTCCACATTTCTTTAAAACTCCCAAAGTTTTCTGATATGAAATAAAAATTTATTTTGGTTGATGCCAAAATTTATAATATTAGATTTTAAAGTGAGAAAACGTTCACTAGATATCTCGATTTTTAAACTAACATCTGCACCCTCATGTCTTGAAACAAGTGGTGCTACGTCACCCGTCTTCAAATCTGAAAAAAATACATTGTAAGGTTGATCAAAATAATATCTATCAACGATTTTTGGCCAAACGGGTTTAATTTTATGAAGTTTCAGTGTGCTTGGATACGTTAGAGCCAGTTCGAATACACTCTTAGAAAATAGTCGCTGAATCACACCGATAATCTGAGCCAGTGCGATCATTGGCAGTTTTTGCATCGTTTCGGTGCGAAGGACGGTGTGAAGTGTTTATAAAAGAGCCGGTGTAGCATCGTCGGTAATTTGGCTCTGCTTCATGTTGCGTAGATCAGCCTTGTGTAGAGCCGAAAATGGACGAGCAAGAACCCAAGCCCCCGACTTCACGATTCGTTTCTGTGGCTAACTGGCTGTTAGGAGAAGTTTGTAACGTTTCTGGGATTCTCTGTTTTTTTCCGCGTTTCCATCGTCATCGCGCTGTCGCCCCGGATTTTGACCGGGTGATGAGTCACGATGGCGAGG
>NC_046658.1:93485235-93505771 GCF_010883055.1 Belonocnema kinseyi | reverse complement strand
TTATGATTATGTTACATTATAATAGTCTTATTTATATCTTGATCCGCATTTCGAAGAAATTAAAGAAATTGGCGATTTTGGAATTCATCTCGTTTGGATGAAAACTCCATTATTTGGTTAAAAAATAAATTATTTTGTTGAAAGTGTAACTATTTTGTAAAAAAAGTCCTCTTTTCTATTATGAGTTCAACTACTTTGTTAAAATGTATTTTTTTCCCTGAAGGTTCATCTCTTTCGTGGAAAATACATTTTTGAAACTAAAAATTTAACAAATTTAACTATTTGGTTGAAAGTTGAACTCTTTGCTTGAAAACTCATGTTTTTCACTTAAAAAATTCAACTTTTTGTAGATAATTGGTCTTTTTGACTTTCAAATTAAATAATTTCGTTGAAAATTCATGTATTTTGTTTAAAATTTGTCTGTTTTGTATATGATTAATTTTCTAGGTCGAAAATTCATCTTATTAGTTTAAAATTCAACAACTTTGTTGAAAATTCGTGTTTCCTTTTAAAAATTATTTATCTTTATCTGAAAATGTAACTATTATATGATTGAAAAAAAATTAATCGTATATATTGGTTAAGTTAAAAAATATATTTTTTTTTAAATAAAAAACATTGATCTTCTTGGTCGAAAATTAACATTTTCCCTTGAAAATTTAACAATTTTGTTGAAAATTCATTTTTTTCTTGTTCAATTCAATTTTTTATCACAGTTTTTATCCGAAATTTGAACTATTCTATTTTTGGCTGAAATTTTATCCTGTACATTGTATTAGTTAAAACACGAATTATTTGATAGAAAATTAATTTATTTGTTTTCGATTTTTTTTTAATTGAAAGAATTTTTAAATCAAATTTTTTAAATTGAATTTAAGGTATTAAAAATGGAAAAATAATTGATTTTACAAGATGATTCTGAATCCGTTGAAAATTAAAGGATTAATAGATTAATTTTAAGTGAGTATTTGAAAAGATTTTAAAAATTTTTTAAAAATCAGGACGATTTTAAGGAATTTTTTTTATTTTGCAGTTTTTTTAATGTTAGAAAAAAATCTAATTATCAAAATATATCAATTTTCAACTCAAAAGTTTCCTTTTTAACAAAATAAATAAATTTTCTATCAAACAATTGGTGTTTTAACTAATACCATGTGCAGGATAAAGTTTCATCCTATAATGGAATAGTTCTATTTCCACATAAAAGCGATTAATCTTCAATTAATCCTAGAATAGTTACATTTTCAGATATAGAAAAATAATTTTTCAAATATTCACAACATTGTCAAAATCTCGTTTGGATAAAAATTCAATTATTTGGTTGAAAAATTAATTATTTTGTTGAAAATGTAACTATTTTGTAAAAAAAGTCCTCTTTTCTATCAAAAGTTCAACTACTTTGTTAAAATTTATTTATTTTTTTATTTAATAACTATTCTGATGAAAATATGTTTTATGTGTTGTAAAAATACATGTTTGAAACTGAAAATTAATATATACCATTTTTGGTTAAAAAAATCATGTATTTTGTTAAAAATTCGTCTTTCTTTGTAGAAATTAAATTTTTTTTATGGAAAGTTTATACTTTTTGGTTAAAAATTAAAGTTTTTAGTTGCAATGTCAACTGTAAATATTGTTTGGCTGCAAAGTCGTTTTGTTGTAAATGCAACTATATTGTTAAAAATTAAAATCATAATTTTTGGGTGGAAAATTCGATTATTCACTTAAAGTTGAACTACTTAGTAACAAAATTAATTTTTTTTTATTAAGGATTTATAAGAATAGTTGAAAATTTAACTGTTTGCCTTCAAATTAACTTTTTTGTTAAAAATTTTACTTTTTTGTAAAAAATGCATCTTTTGGGCGTTAAAAGTCAACAATTTGATAGAAAGTTGAACTATTTGGTCGAAAACTGAAATTTTGGTTGGAAAATCATAGTTTAGTGTAAAGAATAGAATCGGATAGTTGGTCTACTCCTGGCTCTCTGAAGCACTCCCACCTTCACCAAAAAAAAACCGAATCGAAACTTCATGTGTGCTTGCAGTGAAGCGATTGCATGTGTCCAGAGTATAAGCTACAAAGTCCAAAGTAACATAATTATTTGCAAACGCGATCACACACACGAGACTCGAAACAAACGAGGGCAAATACACACACATCACACTGACATTCCAGCAGTTTGTAACGCAAGCATTTCAGAGGATTAGGCATAGAGAATAGGCATAAGGAGCCCAAAGGAGCGTAACCGAAAATGAGCAAATTTTTGTCGCATCGGCACGGTTACAATACTTCCCGGTCCCGTGTATGGCGCTAATGTGGGACGGGAATAAAATTTCAGTTGCCTATGTTACATCCTTGACATTGGCACAGTTAGTATTACATATTAAGTACACCCGTAGAAATTTATTTACAAAATACGTTAAAACGGATACTACAGTTTAGTATAATCTTCTACGATTTAGGGAAATCGGGTATGTATATTAAAAGTTAGTGTAGTATTTATTAATAATATATGCAAAATTTACTTTGGAAAATTAACATAAGTTCTACAAAACCTGTTAAAAAAATGTGATATTTAAAAATCACTATATTAAATTCATGCAGTACAATAATGTAAAATATTAGAAAGATTGGAATAATTTTTTCACATTTTGAAAGAGAGGATTCTGAAATTTGCTAAAGACTATATTAAATATTATTAGTCATTCCAAAAAAATGTGACGGTCGAAAATACAAAAACGACAAATTCGTAACCCGTCGTGAAACTCAGCACATTATCATTATCATTATTAGTATTTGTACACAGAACAATGTAGAATACACATTCGCTGATATAACTAATTTAACCTTTACTTATATAATAATACGCAAACATATAACACACGCATCGCACGCAAATCACACTGCGAGAAGAGGTTTGAAGATTCCTTATATACTAAGTAGTGAGAATTTTTAGAATTGTGAGAAACGGCATGGTGCTTAATAAGTCAGCTTAGAAAAATTCAAAGTAAAACAGGAAAATATTCTGTTTTGATAAGGTCAAAACTGGGATTGAATTAAATTCAAAAATACCTATAGGTTTTTAATTTTTGTTAAATCACCTAGTTCCCGCCTCACATTGGGCTTGGTAATACAAGGAACAGTGCTGGATCAAAAATTGTAGGTGCCCCGAACTTAATACAAATTTTGTATAAATGAAGTATATTAATATACAATTACAAGGCCAACCATTTTTGATGAAAAAAGAGCTATAAATAAAATAATATCTCAATTTTTACGAACACAAGTCTTCTTTCAAATTCTTTAAATCTTTATCAAATGTTTGAAACCTTTTGAAATCTTTGTGAATTCGTTGAAATCTCTTGAAGTACTTAAGATCTTTGTGAAATCTTGAAATTTCTGCGAATTCTTTTGGAATCATTCTCAATTTTTGTGAATTTTTTCATTCGCTGAGATCATCGAAATCTTAGTGTAATATTTTTCAATCTTCCAAACGTTTTACAATATTAGAAATTTGGTGTACTGTACCCTTTTTAAAATGTTTGAAATCATTTAAATCTTATGGTATATTTGAAAGCCTTGTGAAATTGTTGTGATATATTTTTAAACTAGTGATGTACACGTCTTTTTTAAATATTTCAAATCCATCAAATCTTTGTAAAACGTTTAATAATCCTTTTAAATATTTTAAAATCTTTAAAATATATTGAAACCTTTTAGAATCTTTAGCAATGCTTTTTAACCTGATACTTAAAACCTGAGTGGTAAAATCCTTGAAATTATCAATTAATAGTTTTTATAATTTGCAAGTTGAATATCAGAAAAAAATGTATGCTTTAACTTTTTATACTTTTTTTATACTTTAACTTTTTTACTTTAGAAATGTATACTTTAGCGTAGACGAAATTAAGAACTTGAAGAATAATTCACAATATTAGAGTCTCTTCATTTCAATCTATAAAATATTTGGCTAGGTTCATAAAAAATGCATAGAATTCTCTTTATTCATAATGAGTAAAAGATCAATTGTATCCTGATAAATAACAAACTTTTAGTTGCAGGATTCATTTTAAACGAGATGTTTCTGTGTCTGTAAAACTGAACTGAACTAAGAGTTGAACTATTTTACAAATGCGAACTTATTTATAAATATTGGGTCTAAGAAGATTTTTTGTTGATGAAATAAACTAAGCAATTTATTATATCGAACAATAATTTATTAGAAGTAATAACACTGATAAGACGCATATATTGGATACATTTTGCTCCTTATATTTAATCACAACCAGGTTTTGGCTATATAAAAGAATCCATCCTTAAGCTTATTGACATAAGAGAATGCAGCATTACTCAAGTCAGACTTTTTTTAAAATTTCCCTATGAAAAAAGTCAGTATTATATATCTCGGTTTCAAAATGTTAACTTTTAAATACTTAGTTTTGATAAAGTTTCAGCCGCAAGTTTGCATTCTGAAATGGCTAAAACGTTGATCAAAATAATATATCAATAAAAAAATATAAAGAAAGACCTAAAACTTTGAATTAAAAATATTTTATTGATGAATTATTCAAAATTTTACTTAAATATAAAATGGTCGGAATAAATAAGATTTTATTAATTTCATTTCTCATTATGACTTTCGAAATGAAACAGTTACAATTGGAAAATTTTTTAATTTTGAAGGGATTTAGAACCTTTTTGTCAAATAAATTATTGTTCAGTTTTATATATTTGAAGCACAGAATCACTTAAAAAATAATTTATTTATATTTGAAGTTAATAAAATAAAACATGTGTTTATCAAAAAATTTTAACTTTAAACGTTTTTCATTTTTAATTGTTTAAATATTCAAGACTGCACTTTAATTATTTTAAAACAAATTGAAATCGAACATGGGCTGATTTTTATTCTAAAAATTTTTTAAATTCCCGGTCAAGAAATAAAATCACTGTCATTTCCCGGGTTTTATCAGTCTCAGAAAATTCCCGGTTTCCTGGACAAGAGACAACCCTTACATTGTTTCCACACTACAAAAGTTTTAAAAAATATATATATTTTAGTCCAATTTAATCGATCGTTTCTTTTTTTTGTGTTTTTGAAAAATTCAGAAACGACACTGGATGAAATATTACAAAAATGTTCTATTTTATTTCAAAAAATTATAAGAGCGTATTGAATATCAGAAAACAGTCACCTACTCCTGGACGGTACTGTAACTATAAACATTACGCACACGTTGTACTTACATTCAGCGGTGAAAAAAGTCGTGGTCGTTTTGTAAATGGTATTTCAATTGCACCTGTATCCAAATTCCTGTACGTTAAATCCTGAAAGAGCAGAACATTGTTCATTGTTTGTTTATTAATAATTCTTCACCGTCAAATAACTGAAATTATTTTCTGACACTTTCCTCAAGGTAACCTCCTATCTTCCGGTTATCTTGAAATCCTTCAGATAGATCCATAGTCAAAACGTCCCTATCCATGAATAAATAAAAACCAAAACACTAAAAAAAAACACTGGAAAACATGTGTCATACATGAATCCTCACCAGTTTTGCGGGAAACCCGAAGTTCTCCGATTCACATCGTGAGCGCTCGACTACGAGGTACAATCGGTGGATTCGGCTGACCTCGGGAGATGATCGGAGCTATTCGAATTTTTTGATATAGTGATTTGCAATTTCCTCAACTGAAGATTACAATTTCTGTTAGCGTCTATTACGGAAAATAAAAATATCTCTTATTACCTTTCACTTTCTCTTTGACTATATTAATTTTTAGAATATGTATATTAACTTTTGTACCTGAATCTATTAATTCCTATAATATCTTTTATATTATTTTAATATGTCATTATCAATTTTTCCTATTCTGCGTTTTAATACATAAAATATCAATCTTTGCTATTGAATATATCAATTCTTGTTCTAAAGATATTAAGTTTTCATATTCTAATTGTAAAGTTTCCTAATTATGTTCACAATAATTTTTACATTTACACGATTTCCCTAAATCTCAATCGACTATATCAATATTGAATATTGAATTATCAAGTATTCTTATAAAATTTCTTTCAGTGTATTGTGATATTTGATTTAAATAGATCAATTACACAGGCACACAAAAAAAAGTCAAAGTCCACGGAGGCAACCTTTGGGGTTCTATGATTTTTGGGTCGCTGATTCCGAATCGTTTGTCGGTGTTTTCAGATCAGATCGCTTTCAAGATCATTTGAAGGTCAAATGAAGAAAATATTGCTGAAAAAATCTGAAAAAATTCAGGCATAGGTTTTTTAGCATGCTGAATCCGAATCCTGTGTCGGTTGACCTTTATTAGTTCAAGATCAAGATCATTTGAAGGTCAAACCAATAAAATAACCTCAAAAAAATTTGTAAAAATTTATATATATATAAGTATTAAGCGTCGTAGAATCTAAATCCTAGGTCATTTTGACCATATCTAGTATTTTTAAGGTCATTGAAATATGAAAATAACAACCTATATATCAAGTTTGATAGACCTTCATCAATTCACGTACAAGCTCATAATAAGATCAAAAAATTAACAATCCCTCATAAACGATTACGATAGACATATTTTTTTGTATCAACTTATGTTCATGTTTTGCGCTCATACCGTGTTCTCTTACTATCAAATGATCGACCTAACGGTTTTTTTTCTCGCATTTTGCCTGTAGTTTTACACTCTCTTTTCAGTGACCAGCAGTAATCAGCCATCATAGCGACATCCCATCTGCCTTCGTAGCGTTTTTCCATTTTTTTATGTCTTGATGGAAGCGCTCTCCTTGCTCTTCACTGTAATCGCCACAATTCTCCGGGAATCGATCCAGATGATTATGCAGAAAGTGCAATTTGTATGACATCAGGCACCCCATTTTTCCAAAGTTCTTAATCATTTCGGCTACTATAACTTTATAATTTTCATTTCTTTTATTTCCTAAAAAGTTTTTCACAACTTTCTTAAAACTGAGCCATGCGTCCCTTTGAATTTTTGTCATTCTCGTTGGAAATTTATCATCTTGTAAAAGTCTCCTTATTTCTGGACCATCAAAAATCCCTTCTTTCAACTTGGCATCAGATTTATATTGAAACTTCTTTTCCAAGTATTTAAAACATCGACTATTTGCATCTAAGGCTTTCACCAATTGCTTCATGGCTCCTAATTTAATATGTAATGAAGGAATCAATACTTTTTTCGGATCAACCAGGGCCGATTCAATGATATTTCCTTTTCCTATTTCAAGTGATTTCCTTTCAGCCCACTTATGATTCGTGTAATGTTTTTCGCAATCTCTACTATCCCAAAGGCACAAGAAACACGGATTCTTTGTAAATCCAGACTGCTGTCCTAGCAACATACCTGAAACTTTAAAATCACCACATATAAGCCAATTATATGTTTTGTATTCAATGGCCTCTAGAAGTTTTTTAAAACTAGTGAAGGCGTATTTAAGATCATGTAAATTTTTTTTATTATACCCACGGATATCGATTTTACAGAAATAATAATCATCTTCGTTGGATGGCTCATTCCATTCTGTGAGTTTAATGAAGATCAATTTAGAATCGTCTTTAGTTTTTTTCCAAATAGAAAGCAGTTTGCGGCAGTTATTGCAAATACTATCAGAAGCCCAATCTCCCGAAACTATATCAGAATTAAAGCATTCTTTGTATGTATTCCCAAAAATTTTCGTTGAACGATCGTTGATCGTTTTTGTTCGGAATAAATGTTCCAAAAATAAAGCAAAATGCGTTAATTTCTTTCGGGCACACGTGTTAAGAAGATGAGGTTGAAGGTTTGTTTAAATTTTCAGTATTTTTATATATAAACCCGCTCGACAGGGATCCTGTTCCGATTGCAGGTGAGTCCGCCGTCCTGGAGGTGATGACCCTTTTACCTCTCCAGAGCTAAGTAAAAGGGCTTTTCGCCGTTGACGAGGACAATGTCAAATCGTCAAAGAAACATACTACGGCATCATCCTCGCACCCTGTCGACTCCCTGTAAGGCAGTGCACTTCCACTGGCATCGGTACCCCGATTGGCGTATGAGCGAATCATTCTACACATCCCCTTAAGGGGCAGTTGTCATCGTCACACGACTAGTCAAGGCAACAGGTAAAAAATAATAGATTACATACATCGAAACATCTAGACATCCGCACATCCACACATTCATGCATCCGCAGATCCACACATGCACACACGCAAACATTCACTCATAACCGCTGATACATATGGACATTTATAAAAAATGTATGTTTTACCATATTTGGGCAAAAAGAACCCACTTCTTTTTTAAATATATACCATTCTTACGGATACAAAGCTATCTGTTTCAAGAAATCTACAGCAGCTAATATTGATAAGAAAGTAGACTGCCTTACTTTCGAGAAATTCACAGCAGCTAATGTTGATAAAGATAAATTAAAATTTCCAGTTTCTATATAGACGAAAAACTAAAGATGATTCTAAATTAATTTTTTTAAGCATTTTTTCAACAATACCTCATTGATTTGACCTTCAAATGACCTTTCCCTTGAATTCATGAAGGTCAACAGACACCGGATTCGGATTCAGCAAGCTCAAAAACCTACATTTAAACTTTTTTAGATTTTTTTAGCCTTTTTTCCGAATTCGAACTACAAATGACCTCAGATGACCTTCAGATAACCACATATGATCAAATCAATCTTGGATTTGTATTCAGCGACCCTCAAAACCTATATATAAATTTTAACAAAATTTTTTGAGGTTATTTTGTTGGTTTGACCTTCAAATGACCTTGATCTTGAAGTAATGAAGGTTAACCGACACCGGATTCGGATTCATCGTGCTAAAAAAATCTATGTCTGAATTTTTTCAGATTTTTTCAGCAATATTTTCTTCATTTGACTTTCAAATGACCTTGAAAGCGATTTGATCTGAAAAACCGACAAATGATTCGGAATCAGCGACACAGAAAACATAGAACCCCAAAGGTCGCCTTCGTGGACTTTGACTTTTTTGTGTGCCTGTGTTATTATTTATATAAAAGAGATTTCAAGAATCTGATTCATCGCGAGACATTTAATCGTTGTGATCCTGCAATGGACGAGGTAAGTAACATTATATGGTGATATAAAACACAAATATATAACTTACCAGTTTTAAATCTGTTTTGCTTACGCATCACAGAACTGGTACTAAACTTTTACTTAAATGTAGCAGTTTTTATATTCCAATAATCTTGGCATAGCTCAAAGAAATTAATTCAACGATTTACGAATTTTGTATTTTTCTTTTAGCCTTAAGGTTATATTTACACGAAAACATGACGGTGGCCATACATACCCGTGTCAAACTAGTACCGCGCTCGGGAAGTTCTAGCATTTCTATGCGTTATTGTACATCCAACAGAAAAATGCTCGTTTTGAGTGAAGTCAATGTACAAGACTTTGGGCTCCTTATGTCTATTCTTCATGGGGTTAAGAAACGAACCGAGAATAATACCTGAGTTATAACTCCACGTCGGCCAACGAGATTTCCAACTTCACAAGAGGAACTATGTCTGTGAATAGTTATATTGATGAAATCAGTGCCAACCCTCTTACCCACTGAATACGGAGCAGATTCTGGTCGAAATTTTTTCCGAAATCAGGTCTTTAAAAGCAAATGTAGGAACCCTAGCTGACAAAAATTCAAAAAGAATCAGGGAAATAGCTGCGATAGGACGAAAAGCGGGATTAGAAGGAGAAATAGAGACTGACTAGAAAGGATTATTAACTTCTGACAAAGAAGATGCGAGTGAGAATGGTCGAAACGAATTGCGGAAGGATGAAAGAGTAAAAGCTACGCAGCGAGCGAGGAAGGCAACGTCAGTCAACCAACACACTTCCGTGAAGGAGAACCCACGAGATCAGAAAGGACGGAACAAGACAAAAACCTAACCGAAGACAATATCTTGGCTTGCGACGCTATAGGAGCTATTAAGCCGCCAAATGGGCAAGCCGATGCTGCTGTTGACGAATTTATCGGGAAAGTCCAGAGAATTAGGCTACAGTGCAGCCAATCAGATCTACTGCTAGATTTTTTTATTTCAGAAAAAAGTCAACAACATGCCGAGAGAGCAATCTGCTTCAAAGAAATCTACACGTACGAGGATTTATATGAAGACCTACGTGAAAATTTAAAACGAGTAGGTTCAGTTAGTCATTTGAGAAGTAATTTTGAAAGCTGTAGACAAGGAACGGCTGTAACATTTCAGAGTTTTAGTGTCCGATTCAGAGGAGTTATCAACGAACTTAAGTATGCAGTTCAATCCTCACAAAAAGGACCTATAAAAAGAAAAATTGCCCTCGACATAGAAGAAACTGAGTGCCTTTAGAAATACCTGATGAACCTAAAACAGAAAATCGGCTTGCAGGTTAAATCCCCGAAACCATCAAATATCGGGGAAGTGCAGAATATGGCTACAGAGATGGACACTTGGTTAAAAGAGAGTCAACCAAGAGTATTGACACGTGAATTTGAAACCATCCTAAGAAGGAAGTCAGACCGAAAAAAACACAATCCAGATTTCAAGCAAATACAACAACGAATGTCCCAAACCAATCGATGTCTCTAGCTAACAGAATGGACGTGGAATATTACAAGTGTAGAAAACTGGGACATGTTGCCGAACAGTGTCTTGAAAAGAAAAATTTTCACCATGGACACCTGCCAAAAAAACCACTGAATCCTGTACGAAACATTCAACAAGAAGACGCAAACTATTTAGATCAACGAAAAATGACTCAGGAAGGAATAGAGGAGCAAGAGACCTGCGAGGCACGAGCAGGATACTAAACATATGCTGAAAAATACTATCTTTACGAGGAAAACGACGACACGAAACAATGTAAAGCCTACTAGTGGATTCAGCAGGCTCTAATAACCTGATAAAAGAGGAAAGCATTCCAGACAATCATGAGAATATCAAATTTAGAAAATAAAATTTGTATGAAATCATTTCTTAAGATATTATGAGAGATACTCGCTAACGCCAAAATCCTTAATACTTGACAAAAACAACTTAACCCTTTACAAAGATGGGCAGTACATAAGGAAAAAATTCAGAGCAAGTATGCCTTATCCAAGTCAAAGATACAAATTCAAACTTATGGGTCGAAGGAGATAAACATATCCCCGATGGCATTCACTCAATTTGTTAGGTCGAATTATGGGTACCATTTTATAACTACGAATCAACTCCCTTTAAAATGTTAGAAGAAATAAACTGTGCAAAATCCTGAATATACAGTCTCGAGATGATATTAACACAAAAGGAGGGATTGAATCTACCACAGCTCTGAAAGGCTCTTAACAAATTTTGGAACATTAGAAAATTATGCAGTTTAACCACATAGAACCTTGAATTCGAAAACAAATTAACAAAATTCTTACAACATATAATAAGGACTTTACACTACCTGGAGAACCATTATCATGTACACAACTGACGGAGCACGAAATCACGTTGAATTCCGGAAATATACAGAGTAATACAAGAATCTGAATTTCAGTGGAGAAAGACGATTGACTTTCAGATATAACCAAAAGGAGCATTTACCAGGTGAAAGTCAATTAATGATTATAGCATGACTTTAAATAACGCGCTTGGTTGAAAGCCAGCTGCTTTATGTATGTAAAATGTACTTTATAGGTTAATTTAAGACAGACATATTGTTGACTTTCCGTAAACGCGTGCGTCTGAAATGAAACTTATAGGTTAATTTAAGTCAGCTGATTGTTGAAATACCAGGTACAGAACGTAAATCTACAATCCTTTTTTGTATCTTTTTTTATCACATATGAACGATCATTCGATTCATAATCAAACTCTGTTATAGATCTGAGTACATATATGAAAATAGGAAACGTTGGCGAAATGACTATACCATGAGCTCAGTGTTGATCGATACTATCCAGCCAGCGCTATCGGCACCATTTTGGCTACTCTCAGCTGCTCTCTTGGCACCTCTTCTAAAATCGCCAAAATTCGGCTAAGAGTTTGCGCATCGCATTTCGCGCACACCTTGCTGCCAGCACAAATTGAATTTCAGAGCGCGCGAATGAAAATCATCCTAAACTGAACATACTTGTCAGTTAATCATCATATTACTCGTATAATCAGATAGAAGACACTGCACTTAAGTTCCCTTTCTGGTTGAAATTAAGTGACTTACTTAATCTAATACAAAAATGAAATTCATCTACATTTAAAATTCATCATCTTGTATTACTATGCAGTGAATCTAAGATGACATAAGTTACTAGAACCACGCAGACCATTTACCCTGGAGTACAAGCAGGAACTTCTTGGTCGTTGTTTACAGACACATTAATAACGATACCGACCAAGATGCACATATCTTATCAGTTAACGGTGATATTCTTGACCAATTAGGACAAGCGAAGTATTTCTCTCTTTTTGATATGACTGCCGGTTTCCACCTAATTCCAAAGATCGAGGAATTCAAAAAATAGACTGCATTTTCAACATCTCAAGGCCACTTCGAATACAACCGTATGTCTTTGGGTCTAAAAAATGCACCAGCCACATTCCAAAGAATGATGGACAACGCCTTTCGAGGTCTAATTGGCAGTTAATGCTTTGTGTACATAGACGGAAAAGTAATTATAGCAAAACCCTTAGAGGAGCACAACCAAAATTTTATTAATATGTTTGAAAGGATAAAAGAATTAGGACTAAAATTAGTACCAACAAAATACGAGTATCTACGACCGGAACTTGAGTATTAAGGTCATCTGCTGACCATGGATGGAGTCAAACCTAATCCACAAAAACTCGAGCCGTTGAGAACTTTAAAATCCAAAAAGAAACCATATTCGACTGGACACATAAATGCACTGAAAGTTTCGATCAACTGAAGAGCACTCTATTCTTAGCACCAGTATGACGATTCCCGAACTTCAGACACAGAACGGACAACCAGGCTTGTGTATGTCAAGATCATTAAGTAAGGTAGAATAAAATTACACTACTAGTGAAAAGGAATTGTTAGCTATCGAACGGGCAGACAAACGACTCCGTTAATATCTACCAAAGGAAAAGTATACAATTCAGGCGGATCACAGGGCCTGGATTTAGCTCCATAGCGTAAAAGACCCAAGCTCACGCCTATTGCGATTGAGGCTTAGATTAGAACAATACATGTATGAAGTCCAGTACGTTAAAGGTAAAGAAAATAAAGCTGCGGATTGCTTATCTAGACTATTCCCGATTACCAGTCAGGACGTGCTCAGTAGAGCTCTAGAAGACACAGACATAGTGGGAAAAGGAATCACACTAGATGTCAAATTACTCAACATAAAAATACTCGATACGCCCCTTATAGGGAAATTAAAGACCGCCAAATACAAGAAACCTAAGCTTACAATCACTGGTAATGAGAGAGTCGACAGCAAGATAAAAATTGAATTACCTGTATAACAAAAATGAGCGAGTCCTTCAAGGAATCAACTGAAGAGTCCACTGAGGATAAATCAGAAAGCCTAAGAAACAATGAGCAGGATTCCAATCTATTTAATAATTTTTTTAATAATTACTTAGAGTGGAAAGCAGAGAGTGGAATGGCTAAGACATCTAGGTTGGATGACGGATGATTTAAAGAATAAGAAATGAACTATAATACGACTACAGTTTGGAGTCTCTATGTTTATACCTATCGAAAGAGAAGAAATAGTAGAAATGATCAACTCCAGCAGAATCCAGTTTTCACTTGTGTTTCAATAAAACTCGCAAGCTAACTAGACAAGAAAAGGAAATAGTCATGAAAGAAGCTCATGGTGATCACTTGGGAGAGAAAAAATACCATTAGCAAAGCAAAAGCATAATGGGCAGAAATGGTTGAAAAAATTAAAAGGTACGTCAAATCATGCCCTATCTGCCAATTACAGAACGCACTTACGATAATAATCAGGCCACATGTATTATTCGTGATATTCCCCTAAACCCGCAGGAGAAAATAGCCATGGTCTTATTTGGCCCGTTTTCAGAGACAAGGAAGGGAAATAAGTATATTTAGAGTATCCAGGACAGAATAACGCGATGCACATTACTACTATCAATGAAAAATGAAATTTCTGAGAGCATCTTGGATATTTTGATGGATTATTACATCTACGTGTTTGAGGCACCACAGGTCATTCTAACTGATGAAGGACAGCATTTATTGACGGTACTAGTGCAGCAGTTTAAAGAAATGTTTAAAATTAGGCACATTAAAACTACTTGTATAAAGTAGTATACAATGACGTACAGCCGCATGTATTAACTTATGCTGCAAGTACGTACCCACTACTGAAAACGAGTATTGCAATCAAACCTAGAAGGTTAAAATTATAGATTTTTGAAGGACCAAAAACTTGTCTAAAAAGGGGGGTGTTACGAGCGTCTAGGCCTGACGGATATTTAGTTATAATCTAGCCTTAGAGCAATAAAGACGTACTAAATTGCTGTCCGCAATTCAGTAATACATACAAAATAAACTTTGGTTATTTACTACGTAAGAAAGGCTGTATTATTTTAATTCTAATGGCTCTGACCAATATTTTTGAACTACGGAAAAATTGGGAAGTTTAACTTTGATTAAAATGGCTGTCCATTTGTTTGTTCGAGTTCATTCGCATTCAACGAATAAAATATCACCACTTGTCTCGCGCATCGCGCTTGATTAAAGGGTGTCTAAGATGATAAATTTTCCGATAATTAAAGAGTTTGACATTGATTTTTTGAACATATGCGTTTTATCAAATAAAAAAATATATGAACTATATAAGAAAAAGAACATATTTTTTGTTTAAACTAAAAAAGTTAGAATACTGAAAAGTCTGGTAAAGAATAATACGGGCAATTTCAAAATTTCGGTTGAGCCATAACCTCAAAAAATGACGAAAAATCATGCACTGAGGGAAATAAATTTCAAAATAATGCCAGGGATGCAAATTTTCACTTCAAAAACATGTCGACTACTGTGAAGGATCAACCCTTGCCTAATATCAACTTATTTAACATAACTTTACCCAACAGAACCTGACCTTACCTAACCTGAATTAACAGAAATTTATTGAACAACACGTAAAGCTCTCGAAGCTTATTTTCCCAGTAGCAAATGTGTGCTACATTGAATGGGTCAACTCGAGCCTAACCTAGAAATAAATCTACCCTAGCCTAACCTAACCTAACCTCACGAAACACAATTAAGCTGATTCTGTTGTCCCGTTGTGTTTGCAGTACCGTTTGAATCAACTTGGGCTTAACCTGCAAAGAGGTCAAACCTATCCTAACCTAAAAAAACCTGACCTAACCTAACCTAACTTCACGTAACACGATTAAACTCATTATGTTGTCCCGTTGTGTTTGCGGTACCGTTTCATTCAGCTTCGGCTTAACCTACATAGAGGTTTAACCTATCCTCACCTAACAAAACCTGACCTAACCTAACCTAGCCGAATGAAATGCACTCAGTGAAATGCACAGTAGCTATGTAAGCGTACGGTTCTCAGTCTTAAATGTGTGCTATATTTAATAGGTTAACTCGATCATAACCTACAAATGAATCTAACTTAACAGTACCTAGATTCGTTTTCCTTTTCAACATCCAGCAAAAATCAGCCATCATAACCTCGTCCCATCTACCCTGATATCGATGTTCCATCACTTTTATGTCTTAATGAAAACGTTCCCCTTGTTCTTCGCTGAAAGCACCAACATTTTCTGAAAACTTATCCTGATGGGAATCTAGAAAGTGAAGTTTTAAATTCATCAAGCAGCCTAACTTTTCGTAGTTTCTTATCATTTTCGCAACAATATTCTCGTAGTCTGAAGTATTAGTATCTCTTGTCAATATTCGAATCTGTGGTCCGTCAAAGACTCCTCCTTTCAAGATAGCGTCTGAAACATTAGGGAATTTAAGGGATATATACTTATAGCATTGTCCATCTTTGTCTAACACCTTGACAAATTGCTTCATGAGCCCAAGCTTTATGTGAAGGGGTAGTATTAAAATTTTTTCTGGATCAACGAGGCTTTGGTTGATAATATTATGAGAACCAGGTTTGAATGAATCTCTTAAAGGCCAATGTTTTTTGCTGTAATGATTGGCTCGATCTCTGCTATTTCACAGGCATATAAAGAATAGGTGTATCGTGAAACCCGATTGTTGGCCTAATATCATTGTTATGATTTTGAGATCACCACATATTTGCTATTTGTGATTCGTGTAATTAACTTTTTCAAGAAGCATTTTAACGTTGTTATATTCTTCTTTGATGACCGTTGAGTGAGCTATAGGGATGGGAGCGTAAGTATTCGTGTTATGCAGTAAAACAGCCCTAATGCTGCATTTTGACGAATCAATGAAAAGTCGCCATTCTTCGCCTCTGTACACATTTTTCTTCAAGTAGTTCATTAGTCTGTTAACGTCAGTGCAGTACACTAAAGACGTCTCTTCGTCTTTAACGAAAAACTTTCTGAATTCTTTGTCCCTGTCGCGATAGAATGAAACTTTTGTCTTTGGCTCTAGAAGATTTCTTCTTTTTAGAAATGAAGCGGCAAATTCAGCGCCGTCTTTCGGTAATCCAAGATCTCTAATAAAATCATTCAGTTCTAGTTGCAACACTAACATTTGAACCTTCAATTTCATTTTATGCACGCCATATTCGTCATCTTTTTCGTCATTTTTATCGGAAATGACGTGAGGAACCCATTTTGTTTCTTGGTGCAGAAATTTACGATCAAAACACTTTTCGTAAAGACTTTTCACTTCCTCGTCGATTGATTTTCGCAAACTGCTCACTTCATATTCACTGCAAATGTAACAGAATGAATCTGAGCTATTCTTGGAGGCATGCGATTGAGAAATGCTCACGGTTTTTTTCCTTGTAGCATGATACTCTACACCAACCAAGTGATCCATTGATGAAGAGGTACGGTTGCATGATGACGACGTCGGAGAGCCAATGTGGATCCGTTGCCCACCGTCACCACGTGGAGGTGCCCTGGTTACAGACACAGGCAAATAATGCTAGCAACAAGCGGTTACGAAACTCCAGACATTTACTGTCAAAATATGAAAGTACGCAAGAACACGGTTGCCAGCGTAATCGGTTAGGTTAGGTCAGGTTTTGTTAAGTTAGGATAGGTTAAACCTCTATATAGGTTAAGCCGAAGCTGAATGAAACGGTAACGCAAACACAACGGGACAACACAATCAGTTTAATTGTGTTTCGTGAGGTTAAGTTAGGTTAGGTTAGACTAGGTTAGATTTATTTCTAAGTTAGGCTCGAGGTGACTCATTCGATGTAGCTCACATTTTCTGCTGGGAAAATATGCTTCCAGAGCTTTACGTGTAGTTCAATAAATTTCTGTTAATTCAGGTAAGGTGAGGTCAGGTTCTATTGGGTAAAATTATGTTAAATAAGTTTATATCAGGCAAGGGTTGATCTTTAACAGTTGTCAACATGTTTTTGAAGTGAAAATTTGCATCACTGGGATTATTTTAAAATTTATTTGCCTCAGTGCATGATTTTTCGTCATTTTTTGAAGTTATGGTTCAACCATGACGTGATGGGTGATTTTTGATACCGAATTTGAATTCAGCGCCCCAAAATCCATAGGAATACGTGTGTCTTGTTACCAGATGCGCACACTTTTTTTGTGTGTGGCTGTGTTATTTGATAACTTATGCATATAATCGTGAGAAACGCGAAAACAGGGCAATTGTTCAAACTCTTATTTTGAAATTAGAATAGTTGCTTGAGGTTTCACAATTTTGGAGAAAAAAAACAAGTTTTTTAAATGCTTTTTTAATTTGTATAATTTTCGCCAAACACATATTTTTTATTTGTGTAATTTTCAATAATTCAATAATGCATCAAACCTGGAGTTTGTACAAATTTTTTATTTTTATCTTAGTTGTGAATTTTATTTCTACGTATATTTCTTTCTTTAAAATATTTTTTATTGAGGAAGTGTTAGGAAATTCTGATTTAGAAAATATTTCCGTTTTTCTTAGTTAAAGTCGAAATTGGTTTGATAGCGGGATTACTATATCTATCAGCACTATATTTTACAAAACCGGATTAAACTGAGAGAAAACATCTCGTTTCGTGTATAGAGGACAATGCTTTGTAGAATACTCTTTGTCACCAAAAAATTTCCGGAATTTTTTTCACAAATAAAGGGTAGCTTTTTAAGTGAATTTTTGTGTCTTCAACATCTAGCTATGGTGTCTCTTTTTGTCTTATTTTGCAAAGATATTTGTTTTGATCTCAGGAATAATATAAGTAATGAGATAATATAAATTTATTGGCTTATAACCATTTTTGGAAAGGCTATTGTTGCAAGATATTAATTTTTAGAAGTAAATAAATGACCGAGCAGTAGTTAATTTTTTTAAACATTTGCAAAAATCTGATTTAAGGATTTTGTGATAGCATCTATTTTTAAGCTTAAATGTTGGAGTTGAACCTGATGATGCAATAAACTTAATTCCGGGAAGCTTCAAAATATATAGCTTTAAAGTCAAAGATTTTCTGTAAAAAACCTTGTTTCAAAATCTTGCGTTCAACTGATCGCCAAGGCAAGTACATGTTGTCTAACCACTTTTAAAAATGTTTTAAATTAAAAGCACATCATACTTTTTAAACCTGGACCAAGGATATGAAATAAATATTACATGATTGCTGAGTATTCATAAAAAGTTTTTACCGGGGGAATAGACATTTTTGCGAAGCTCAATATTAGAAATTCGTAACATGTGTCAATTTCTTATCGTAGTAATTTTTCCAGAGGGAGGAGGTGAATCTCATATTTCTTTATTCGCAGGAATGTCCCTTTCACGAGTAAAATTTTTTTCTGATTTTTTAATCACATAATAATGATCTTGCAATTGTTCCAGATTTAAAGGTTTTGACATACGCTTGACATTATCAATTCATAATTTTGTGAGAAACAATTTATTATACGTTTTGATGACTTGAACGTAAGATTTCGACAAGTTGATTTTCCTGCACTGAGAGACTTTCCATTTGAATAAATGATAAAAATTTTTGACTCTTTAGTGTTCTCTATTATCATAATACGGAAAAAAGTGATACGTTGCAAAAATTAATATAGTGGTTTTCAACTGGCGAATTTCATATTTTTGTTACAATAAGTGGAAGAAGTGTTGCATTATTTATCAGAAAATGTATGAATATTTGATATTAAGTATATCAAAGTAGACGAGCGATTTCAAGATGACATTAAAATAATACATTTAAAAGACTAAAAACAATCTTTTCGAACAATCTTTTCGTTTTCGAAGTCGCTGATTACGAATCTGATATTGGTTTAATAGAAACAAAATGGAGGATACAAAATGGAAATGGATTTTCACGAATTTTGATTTGTTCATCACATAAACGATTACTAAGGTATTTTGGGGGCCGCGAATTACAAATCTGATCATGTTTTTTATAAACCCAAATGGCGGATACAAAATGACAGGGGGATGTTTATGAATTTTGATTTCTTTAAAACGAAACTGATTCTTGGCAGGGATGGACCCAATTATTGGCACCCCAGACATATGAAACCGAAATGGTGAAGGAATCAGATTAAAATAAACTTTAATAGTATCACTAAGAAGTGAGTGGTGAAGAGAAACATTTTTTTTTCAATTATTTTTCATGTATAAACAAAAAGTACGGCCTAAATTACTTAATTATCAGCATCTATCTAGTTTAAATTCAGAATTTGTGATCGTCGGCTTCTTTTGACTGCTTCAGCAGAATTATTAGAATCGGTATTTTTCGGAAATTCATTTTGTTTTTTGTTAGTGTCTTAAGCTTTTAACTTTCTTTCTCTAGTAACTCCTTTAGCAGCATCAATAAGATAATTAATATTTGAAGATTGATATTTTTTAACCCAAAGTCTTTTCGGATTCCAACATTTTTCTAGTTCTATCTTCTTGGGATTTTTCTATAATTTCATTTTGCCTTTTCCGTTTCTGTTTTTCAACTTTCTTAGTGCCAGCTTTATTTTTTTCAATTCATTTTTCCTCACTCCTAATCTCTAGATGCCTATTAGATTCTAACCTGAAAAATGATTACAAAACAAAACCGACTCGAAAGTTCATGTGTACTTGCAATGAAGCGATTGCATGAAGCCAGAGTATAAACTACAAAGTCCAAAGTAACACAATTATATACTAGGCAGTCTGATAAGTACCTGAAAATTCTAAGAGATGGCATTAGTTTCCACTAATGTGAACCATTTTCGTCGAGCTTGATCCTTCAAATGACGCCTGTCAAAACTTCAGCCATTTATGTTTACGCATTTACAAGTGACAGCACTGAGAAGCGACTAACCTCCGAGTATTTTTTAGTATGGAAAAATCTGAGTTTCAAGTTTTGATCAAACACTACTATCTTCGCAAGAAAACGATATCCGAGACCAAGGCCAAGCTGGATAAGTATTACCCGGACTC
>NC_046658.1:93481417-93485135 GCF_010883055.1 Belonocnema kinseyi | reverse complement strand
GAGCTCCAAGGAGATTATGTTGAAAAATAAAAAAAAATTTACCCAAAAAAAATTGTTTTTATACTTCATTCTAAGGACTTATTGAACTACCCTCGTATTTCTTTGGAAAGTTTTTCTTAATAATAGTTCAAGTCATTTTTCATTAATCTTTGCACTTGAACGATTCAATTTAGTTTCCAATATTAAATTTATCTAATTTTAATCGCTTTGAATTAAAAAGTTTCCAATCTTTACGTATTTAATTTTCAAAACTTTTAATTATAAAGAATAGAATTTCAATTCCTTTGAATTTTGAATGACTCAATTTTCAAAATATTCTATTGTAAACGTTTTAAGATTTTCATATTTTAGAAATTTTAATCTAATATCATGCTGGTCTATTCATTTATAAAACCTTCGATTTATAAAACCTTCGAATATATATATTTTTAATTCTTCCAATTCGGTATTATTAATTATTGTTTCGAAAATATTTGAAACATCAAATTAAATTGAATATTTTCATTTCAGTAAATAGAAACTCACAGATAGGAACGCGCGCGTGCATATACGGATAGTGTGCAATAAAGCGCATCTCTATATTTTTCTTTATTAGACATCCAAATTTCCTTATCCTTCTTATTATACGAGTTTAAGTCAATCAATATCTTGCGGGAAGGTTTGCTGATATTCATCGACATCCGCAATTGCTAATATATGTGAAAAAACTATGGGTTTTACAATAAGAGTTAATTTTTTTAATAGGAGAAATCACAAATATTTACCGGGAATACCGGGAGAAAGTCGGGCGACGAAAATGTTAGTAAAAGTGGCCACCCTGAATTGTCATCCAAGTAAAAAAAATCCTGTAAGGTAATACTTAGTAGAATTACAGTTTTTCCAAGTTTGATTTCGATCAGAAAAAATTAATTTTTCAGGATAGATACGCTTGAGAAATAATGCTTCATATAGAAGCCACTTCGTATAAGGACTATCTAATTAGCAATTAGAAATTCCGATGATTCATCAGTAAAAAGCGTGCTACTGAGAAATGAGTCAGAATCCACTGATTTTGATTAAGGGAGTACATTCATGCGAAACAAACCCTTAAATTGACTCACATATCGGATTCGATGCCTGTAAGTATACAAATCTAATTTTGTCCTGCAAAGTACTGCGCAGACAATTTTTTCAGATTATGTTTCAGATTTTCTAGTTCTATTACTAAACTAATAATATGTATTAATTTATCAGTTTTACATCTCTAATAAAACCATGTTTCAATATTATATAGGCAAAAATACGATTTTTTGAGGTTATGTCAAGAACCAATCGTAAAAGGTGCTATTTTGACTTCAGATTCGGATTCAACGACTCAATATACATACAAATACATATGTCTTATCAAAATTACAGGATTTTCTTAGCGTGGCAATATAATTAATAATGAATAATTTGCACAGTTATAGGAGAGTACTAGGGATGAGCGAATCTCTCGAAAAGATAGATTCTTGAATCGATCCAGGATCGAATTTATGAAGATCGATTCAGGAAAAAAATCGAATCAAAAGAATCAATCTTCAAAGAATCGACCGTGAAAGAATCGATCTTTCAAAATCCATATAAAAATGTCTTAACTGTTTTAAGTTTAATTATAAATTATTACTTTTATTCAATTTTAAATAAAATGATTTCAGATCGACAAGTAAACACTTTTTATTTCTATTTTCACATAAAATTAACATACTTTGTAGTTCGAACAATATTTTAAAAAAATATTTCGTTCATTTTTGAACGTTTAAAACGTCAGGTACAATCAGAGGAGGTGTAAAACGAATTAGATAAAATTGGATATTGCTAGATAAAAAGTACCACACCACAATTCAAACCAAAATCTGATATTTGAACAACTAATACATAAATATAATTTTATTTACCTTACCCTTTCGTAACTAAAGTATAGTATTCTGCCATGATCCAACAAATTATGGTAGTATGGTCTCGTGAGAAGTCAACCAATCTGACGGCTCCCTACACATGCAACTGTGATGCCCTGAAAAGTTTCGGACCTCCCTTTCTAACAATAAAGGATAGAGAAAGAGGTCTATTCGATTTCGAAACTTTGGTAATAAACATTTTGAGAGCAGGTTTCGCTTGAGCTTAGATTGAAATGCAGTCTTGGACACAAAAGATATAATTATAGAAAAGAGCAATAAAGATAAAAAATGTACGCCGCAGTTACGAAAGTATAGGGCGGAGAGATAAATAAAAAATAAAATAGAACCGCTTCTTCGATTCTGGGGGTAAAGAATCGATCCAATAAAAAATCGACTCGTAAAGAATCGATTCAAAAGATCGATCTTTTGAGTGAAAAAGATCGATCTTTGAAGAATCGATCCAGAATCGCCCATCCCTAGAGAGTACCATATGTGCCAGTCGACTTATAGGTAGTGAGGACATTCCAACAAAATGCGAAGATATCAAATTGAGTTAGAAAATCACATTAAACCGTCAAACAATAGTTGGTTTTTATTTGTTAAATAATATAGTTTTCAATGTTTCGTAATGTTTTGATTATGTGTGGTTCCATTGTTTCGTCTGAATTTCAAGGTGTAAAGTTGAGAGTTCTCCATATGTGTGCGCCGGAATTCAGGTGTGTGCAGAGAAGTCAGTGAGAACATAGATGTAATTTTAGATATATTATATTATTATATTCACCAATAGAATTAAGGACAACGGCCAGAGATAACACCAAAGGACAGACGAGCATTATCTTTTCCAATAAGAAAGAAGATTGATTAATGTATTTATGAATAATTTGAAGAAATATAACTAGTTAATATTTTAGGCCTAAGTAGCTTATATAATCTATATTATAGTCGTTATCTCATAGCTTGAAGGCGTAAAATTGATCTTTCTCAAATATTTACATTTGATAATAGTTAGTTTGAACAACCAAAATTATTATTAACAAACTTGCGCGACAAACTACTGGAATGTCAGTGTGATGTGTGTATTTGTCGTCGTTTGTTTCAATTGTCGGGTGTGTGATCCCGTTTGTACTAGGCAGTCTGATAAGTCCCTGAAAAATGAAACACGGAGACGTTTTTTTGGCCAAAATCGGTTTTATTTTTCAGCATACTCTCCTTTTAGGTCGATACAGCGAGTCCAAAGATTTTCTAACTTTTTGATACCGTCCGAAAAGTACTCGATCGGAAGGTCTCCAAAATACGCCTCAGTTTCAGCTATAAGCTCCCCATTTGAGTAAAAACGCTTACCGGTGAGCCATCTCTTCAGGTTAGGGAACAAGTAATAGTCGCTGGGGGCCAGGTCTGGTGAATACGGTGGCTGTGGGACCAATTCGAAGCCGATTTCATGCAATTTTGCTTGTGCAACTAAGCATGAATGAACAGGTGCATTGTCGTGATAATAAAGCGATTTTTTCTTCTTCAAATGCGGTCGTTTTTCGGCGATTTCGATTTTCAATCGGTCCAATAATGATGAATAGTATGCTCCGGTTATGGTTTTACCTCTTTCAGGATAGTCCACGAATATTATGCCATGTGCATCGCCAAATACGGAGGCCATAACCTTTCGGACCCATTGTTGCGTTTTTGGATGCTTCGGAGCACTTTGACCCGGTGGAACCCACTGTTTTGCCTGTTGCGTTGACTCAGGTGTGTAGTAGTGGATCCAGGTTTCATCCATGGTTATGAATCGGCGCAAAAACTCGGTCGGC
>NC_046658.1:93479909-93481317 GCF_010883055.1 Belonocnema kinseyi | reverse complement strand
TATTTTAAAATGTTCCAAGGAATTTTCAATTTTTGACAGTAATTTAATATGAGATTTTAAAGGATTTGATATATATTAGGATATTTTAATAGATTCCAAGGAGAATTCCATGAGTGTGGAAAGCCGCCATCTTACGATGTACCATTTGATTATGCGCACGAGCATTTTTGCCAACAAACTGTGCATGAAAATATAAGGATGTGGGCGCTGCCATGTTTGTCGCGGGACATCAAAAGGTGGCGGCCTTCCCCCCTCATTGCATCACCCCCGCAATGGCATGTCTAGTCCCTTGTTTCCTATGTCCATGCTCGTGGATGTTTTTATCAACTGTTATTTCTAATGCATTGTGACTCTCTATTTCTCTCTGACTAGCAATTCATATTTGTTTATGATTTCTAGTGACATGGAATTATTCTTCGGTTCAGCGATGAGCGAGGTGCGAAATTGAGGCTCCGGATGCAAAAAGAAGATATAGAATTATTTTGCTGGAGTGGGGAGGCCCCTGAGCACTTGAAAATAAAGTTTAGAATTTTAATTTTTTAGATATATATCCAAAATGAAAATTTAATACCGCATCTTTTTCTCCCGAAAAAAGTCGTAGCTTTTTTATTTTTCGAATTATTCACGAAAAGCTGGTTTTTCTCTGAATAAAATATTTTGCATTTTTTCACTTCAACTCGCAACCAAATGGGAAGTTTTAAATATTTTGTAATAAAATTGATCCGAAATATGCATTATCATGTTGTGTGATCAATGATGTTAGCGAAAGTTTAGAATATTCATTTAAAAAATTGTTAATAATTTTTGTCCGAGACGGTGCTCAATTCGCGTAGACTACGGCCCGGCCGGTAACCCGCTACCCCAGCGTTAGGTATAAGTGTGTACAAAAGTGGGTTTCAATGTATAAATTGATATTTTCGTGCTAAAGCTAATAATTATGTTACATCTCTCCATATTCAAAAATAATTAAATCTACTTTATTCCTCGTCCGATGCCAAATACAAAAAAAAATGTAGATAGATTGTTTATTTTTATTACTTTTATGAAGTTCATGTTTCTGAAAAGGGCAGTATTCCAATATTTCATCAGGGCAAAGGAACTATTTATTATAAAACATGATTTTCCATATTTTTCATATTTTAATAACAAAAACTCGGCTCTCTGTGAGACACACTTGTATCTAACGCTGGGGTAGCGGTTTACCGGCCAGCTCGCAGTCACTTTTGATTTGATAAAATGATATCTGTTAATAAAAAAATATATCCATTACTTTTAAATGTTCACCATTTAAAGTTACTACGAGGGCAGTTCAATAAGTCCTTAGAATGACCAACAGATGGCGCACGAATCGCTCCAAATCATCTGTTTTCAGTCAGCACCACTCCCGACTAGATATATGGTGCAGTCA
>NC_046658.1:93478114-93479809 GCF_010883055.1 Belonocnema kinseyi | reverse complement strand
GCTTGAAAATATCTTGAAATTTGAAACATACCCTGACATATTTCAAATCCTTAAAAAGCTCAACTAAATTATTGAAATAATTTGAAAATTACTTGAAATCTACGAAAACATCTTAAAATATATCAAATGCCTTAACATGTCATATTAAATTACTGTAAATAATTGAGAATTCCTTGAAATCTTTTAAAATTCTCTACAATTT
The DNA here is from genome assembly GCF_010883055.1 of Belonocnema kinseyi. Taxonomy (NCBI): domain Eukaryota; kingdom Metazoa; phylum Arthropoda; class Insecta; order Hymenoptera; family Cynipidae; genus Belonocnema; species Belonocnema kinseyi. The sequence goes on along the minus strand of NC_046658.1, from coordinate 93,479,607 downwards.
TTCAAATCCTTTAAAATCTTTTGAAATACCTAGAACTTTTTTTTAAAGATTTCTAAAGTATGAAAAAATTTTTTAAGTAAACCATCTAAAATTTGTTTAATTATTTGAAATTCCCTTAAATTATAAAAATCAATTGAAAATTCCTTGACATCTTTTAAAATATTCTCAAATATTTAAAATCCTTAAAAATGTTTTTAAATCTTTTAAATTTTTAAAAAGTTCTTGAAAATTCCTTGAAATATAAAAAACTACCCTGGAATATTTTAAGTCCTTTAAGTTTCATATTAAATAACTGCAATCATTTGAAAATTCCTTAGAATCCTTTCAAATTCTCTCAAATTTGTCAAATCCTTCTGAATCTTTAGAAATGCCTAAAAATTTTTTTGAGATTTTTTAATTACTTTGGAATGTTTAAACATAATCCTTCGTAACATTTTTAACTCTATCAAAGTCTTTAAAATCATAAAAATAAGTTGAAAATACCGTGACATTTTATAAAAAATCGTGATATATGGAAGTTTTTCCATAAAAAATTAATAATCATAAATAAATTGAAAGCGTTCAAAATTTAAAAGTATGTTTTCAAAAAAAATGTATATAATTTTATAATTATATACAAAAATGTATATCATACTGTATATTTATATTATTCTCTTTTCCACACCACCACAGAGGTAGATTCGTAGGACTAAGTGTTAGGAGAAACTTTATAGTGAGTTTCAGGACTGAAATTCTAATTAAAACATAGCAAATAAACAAACGATTTTTTAAAATGTGCCCACAAGAAAATGTAGGTTTAGATCCTATAATGAAATTTTTAAAAATATTTTCGCAATCGCATGGAAAGCACATAAAAAATTATTGAAATGGGGAACGGAATAAATAATATTTAAATATTTAAAAAATTGGTGAAAAAAGCAGAGAAACAATTTCTCTCTAATAAAAATATTAATTTAGAAGAAAATACTAGTTACATTTAAATTACTGGGTAGATCGATTATTTATCGATTATTATGAGGATTTTAGAATTTAGACTGTCTTTTGTTTCTTAGACGGATTCATGTTCACAGTGTTAAATGCTTGACAGTTGATTCTAGTATATTTTCTATTTTAAAGTAATTAAAATAATTGAAATTCATTGGTTTGGTTTATTTTTGATTGAAATTTCTCTAATTTTAAAATGCCTAAAGCTTCTCATAGTGAGGCAGTCAAAAGTGACTTGCCAAAACGTTTGTCGTGGAAAAAGTTTCAGTTCCAGTGGTACGATGAATTCCCGGAATGGAGAAAATAGGTGAGAGCAATTCAAAGTGACAATTCATCATTTTATTGTCGTGCATGCAAAAAACCATTTTCTTGCGGTAAATCAAATATTGAAATGTACGAAAAGAGTCAAGCACATGCAAAAGCATTTAACTTATTGAAATTTAACGATGAACGCATTTCATCACAGATAGCTTCAAATAATTTAATGGACTCTTTACCTTTGGATGAAG
>NC_046658.1:93457032-93478014 GCF_010883055.1 Belonocnema kinseyi | reverse complement strand
ACATACGAACTCACAGTGGTAATCATGCACTTTCTGTTTTGCGGCTCCCAAACGGTAGGTATGGTGGGGGTAATTTCCATCCACGATCTGGCAGCTCTGTCTCTTGCTCTATGCTGGAGACAGCTTTTTCTTTACAATAATTCATTGTTATCGAACAAATGATTCGATTTCTAACGACTTCAGAAGTCTTCTGAGAATTGTCAGATTTTCAATGGTTCAATTCAGGTTCACTGTGTCCACACGGATTAAAATATCGTGTTTAAAATTTGACATAATAAATAAAAAGCACGAAAGAACGTTTTTATACATCAATATGATAATAATTTATGAGAAAGTTTATTTATAAATTGATAAAATAGGAACCTACCATTCGAGTTATAGCACTTTGCAAATCATTTTTCGCCTAAAATTTGAAAACAATTAATATAAGCTATAAAATTGGCACCTTCGTTGCAAATCAACAAATAATTATCTGCACACACGTAACCTATCATTATTTTGGAACATTTTTATCAAATTCTAGCGGAGAAAAAAAGAAACTTTGAACTTTGATAAAGTCCAGATCACGTTACTAAGTTCGTTCACGAAAATTCTTGTGTAGAATGATTATATTTTGTTTTGTCCTAAAAACAAAAGATATATTTCAAATTGAAAACATAGCAACACCAGCAATATGCTAAAATTTACTCTTCGGAGTTCTCCAAACAACTTTCATAATTCTTGATTCCTCGATTTTCTTGAATCGAAGCATCTACTTTATCGACGTTAAAAGTTTATTTCCGATTCCTATAGCATTTCACTAGAAAACTTTCTTCGTAATTATAAACATTTTGATATAAACAAACGTTCCTTAGTGCTTTCTGTAGAACTTCCTAAATCCTGAACCCAATATCTCAATCTGTGTGGACGTGGTGAGAACCAAAAAAATGAAAATAATTTCATTCTCTACACAATAATTTTATGAACTAACTTAGTCACGTGATCTCGACTTTATCTACGTTCAAAGTCTCTTTTTTGTCTGCTAGATATTGCTAAAAATGTTCCAGAAATAATGATAGGTTACGTGAGCGGAGATACTTATTTGTTAATTTGCAACAAATGTAAAAATTTTATTGCTTATATTAATGTTTTTAAAGGTTTTAATGATTTATTCCAAAATTAGTGTCAGTGATCAATATACGCAAATCAAAAACTCTGAAATGCACCAAACCAAAAATAATCTGCAAAGTGCTATAACTCGAATGACAGTATCCTATTTTATCAATTTATAAATAACCTTTCTTCAGAATTATAAACCTGTTGATGTATATAAACGTTCTTTAGTGCTTTCTACTTAATCTGTCAAAGTTTGAATGCAATATCTCAATCCGTGTGGACACAGTGAACACCAAAGAATGCACATAACCGGGGACTAGTTTGGTCACGTGGTCACCGAAGAGCATGCCCTTAAGATCAAAATATCTTTCCATCAGAATTGCTAAAATTTATTCTGGCTTACTTAATCTAAACAATTTGCCATCATTTGTTGCCTCTCTTAAAGGTTAATTGAATATTGTAAGTTCTAGACTATACGTTAATAAGCCCTCAAGAAAAAGGTTATACTTTCTTTTAATACATAATACCTATTTTTCAGATGTGTATGCCTCCATTGCTATGGTTAGTTTCCTTTTGCCTATCCTTTTATTTTAACTAAAATCTTTGGTTTTCCAAGGTTTCGAGGTACTCTATTACCTATTCGAACAGAAGAAAAGGTCTTTAAATCAAACAAATATCTGTTAGTTATTTTTTAATTTCAAGTTTTTAATTTGACTGAACCAAATTACACGTAACCTTTCTTGAAAAGTTCTATAACTTAAATATATCTTATCTTCTACATCCACCTTCATGCTTGCTTTATATCCCCCCACCTTACTTCTTAACCGCTATGAATCGGTCAGCGCTACAGTCAGTCATGCTGATACTCGTATGAGCGTGTACGCCTTCTATAGAGATTGGTGTCTAGACTAATAATAAAAACCTTCGATATTCTTTTCTAACTTCGTCTACTTTATTGTGCATACCTATCCTCGTGGTTAGAAATATTAGCAAATATTGTTTTATTATTGATTTTATTCGGAATCCTATATTCATTTCAATCGTAATAAAAATATAATAATGTTGTCCTTCGACCAGATCTTCGTTTTTTGTTCAATTCGGTTGAGTGCTTGTTTATGACAATATAGTTGTTCGTGTGTGTGTGTGGCGGTTAGCGCCTAATTTCCACCAGTAAGCGTCCTAATGCCCCCCGCGTCGGATCGTTTTTGGAACGCCGGTGAATTTCTATTTATTATGACCTGATAAAACGATTGAGAACAATTGTCAGAATAATAGTGAGTGTGAAGTGATCGAATGTTTCTTTTATAATTGACATTTTATTAAAGAGTTTTTAAAAGTAAATAACGTTAAATAGTGTTTTCCGCTAATTGGAGTGTTTCCTTCGCACTACCCTTATCATCACAGGATTTCATCCGGAAATTATGGAAAGAAGCAATAACAACTGTGTCGAATGCTAACATTTGGGGGTTCGTCCCAGATCTTGTGATGCTTAAGGATCAAAAAACTGTTCCAGAAAGTTCGCTAAAATCGTGAATTTTCGGGAATCATTATGGCGTCATAGCGGTTAAAATTCAAACCCACTAAATAACGCGGGGCTTTTATAATTTACTATCAAACTGGAATGCTTACAATTTCACACGTTGATGCAAATTTTGAGTGCAGTGAACTATTGAATACATTTTCCAGTCGAAAAGTTTAATTTAAGGAAAAGACAGTGTGCATGCAAGTAATCCTTGCATCATTGTTCTTGGGTCTAATCTAACTGTGTGAGCTCTCGTTTACTCTTTCATTCAGATATCATTTACAAGTCAGTGACTCAGTAAGCATTGTCCTTACTATCTCCATCTCAAGGAGTCGTTGTGTTTTCTCTTTTCAACTTTATTTTTAAACTGTCAACATCAGCTTCAACTTTAGCGAGATTTCTTTTTCCCCTGTCTGTTGATAAATAGATTCTTAATTTTTCAGATAAAGAAATTTTTCGCAAAACGTGAGTAAAAATTTTGAACTTATTTTACAAAACTTCACCAGTTCTTATACGCTTACTCGAATTTATTTCAGCAATTTTAACATATATTTGTCAATTTCCTCGTATTTTTTAACTATTATGTAAAAAGGGGGGAAATATTTGACTACCTATTGGTTTTTGTATGCACATCCGTTGTTTTTATATTATTTTTTTGAGTGAAAATGGAGGCGTTAGACATCGAGCTAATGAGCCTACATGAGGCTATTTTACGCACAGAATCAAATTTTAAAAAGATTTTAAAAGATAAGCACAATCTAACAATCGGATCTTCTCAAACAAAAATGGGATAAGTGCTTGGCGTTAGATTTGGAAATACAAACTCTAGCTTCAGCAGGGTATCAATTGTCCGTCGAGTATTTTACTAAAAATCAATTTCTGAAAATAGAAGAAGCCTTTCTCAGTGCTTTCGATTATATTAATTCTCAGATCGATATTTTTTTATCAGTTCAGCAAGAGCACAATGAATTTTCTATGAAAGAAGTTGCAATTCGGCATGATTATAATGCTCTTAAATTACCTAAAATTAATATACCTACTTTTTCAGGTGATTTTTCCGATTGGGAGAATTTTCGTGATCTATTTGAAGCGTTAATTGTTCATAATGAAACTTTTTTGAGTATTGTCCGTTTTCAGTATTTAAAAACTTCACTGACCGGCGAGGCTGAACATTTAATCAAACATGCCAAGGTCACTGAAACTAACTTTCAGTCAACTTGGGAGACGATTAAGAAGCGTTATGGTAATAAGAGAGCATTGGTAGGTGCGCATTTACAAGCGATAGCTAGTGTTTCAAATGTAAATAATTCGGTAGCCGATTTGAAATTGCTTCGCGATACAACAAATCAGGCTCAAGAGACTCCTTTATCGATCCGGAAGACTTATTATGTTGATCTTGATAATAAAGTATCTTGTTTTCGTAATAACTATGCTAACATGACGAGTTCCACTTTACTCGCTACAGCCTATATTAGAATTGGGGCTGATTGTGGTAGGCTTAAAGTCTTTCGAGTTTTATTAGATCAGGGCTCAGTGTGTAGTTTTGTGTCCGAAAGGGTGCTTAAATCTTTGCGTCCTGCGTATCAAAAGGTAAATACACTGGTGTATGAAGTAGGTGGTGAGTTGATTGGTACTGCTAAAAAATTAGCCAAAGTTTGGTTATGTCCAACAAACCGTAAGCAAAGCCCCGTCGCTTTACATACTTTAGTTTTACAAGATATCTCGTCGTATAATCCACCTATACCACCAAACAAGTTACATTCAAATGAATTAAAGCAATTATCGCTGGCTGATCCTAATCCTTTTAGCAACACGCGGATTGATATGATTTTACGGGCTGATAAATTCTGATTTTGTTTATTGCCTGGATTAATACAAGGAACATTAGGCTCCTTGGCCGCTCAGAATACTATTTTTGGCTAGATTCTATCTGGTCCAATCCAGCAGTTATCCTCTAATGGGACTATTACAGCCCATTCGAATATTACTACAGAGGTGCTACATGAAGACATGGTACGTTTTTGGGAGACGGAAGAACCTCCTTCAGAATCTTCTTTAACTGAAGATGAAGCTCACTGTGAAGAACATTTTTTGTCCTCCCATCGACGATTGCCTTCTGGTCGGTACATGATTCGATTGCCTTGCAAGAATGGCCCACCTATCAATATAAGTCGTTCCGTAAATCGTGATAAATTAATTTTACAAAAGATAAAGTCTCGATCAATATCCAAGCCTGAACTTTGCGAAGAATATTCGGAATTTCTATCTGAATATCAGAATCTAAGTCACATGGAAAAAGTCTCAGACTTGTCGGATATGGATTCTAATCCAAATGTTTCTCTTCCTCATCATCCTGTAATTAATGAGGGTAGTTCTACTACTCGCCTGCGAGTGGTTTTCAACGCATCTAGCCTCACTTCCAACGGTACTTCCTTTAATTTTATTTACATACGGGACCAAAATTGTTAACTGATTTAGTTTCTATTATACTGCGTTGGCGCAAGCACCGATTTGTTTACGTAGCCGACATAGAAAAAATGTCTCTGCAAATTATCGTTTATCCACGTGATCGTAGCTATCAGCGCATTTTTTGTTATTCTCCGGAAGGTAAGTTGGAAGTCTGGCAATTGACTACCGTAACTTACGGAACAGCGTGTCCACCCTATCTTGCGAATCGAATCATCAAGCAATTAGCTATAGATGAAGATCGCTCAATTAATGGCTCCAGGAGTTTTTGATTTCCGAAAATGGGCTTCTAATGATGAGCAATTGCTCTTCGATTGTCCTTATGGCAATCATGAAAGAGCTCTTGAATTTTTTCTGGAGTGGACATTCAGTTGAAAGTTTTGGGTCTACATTGGGATCAAACTTCGGATAGTTGTCGAATTCAGGTAAAAGCGCGATTCATCGAACTGCCTGCCAAACGACAAATTCATTCTGTCATTCTCAAACTTTATGATCCGTTAGGGTGGCTTTCACCGGTTGTTATTGTAGCTAAAAGAATAATGCAGGAACTTTGGTTTCGCAAGTTTGATTGGGACAAGAGCCTACCTGAGGAACTATGAGATCGTTGGAATAGTTGTTATACTAGCCTGTCAAAGTTAGTAGAGATTCAGATCCCAAGGTGGACTGGTCAAATGAGATCAAGCTTGGATTATGAACTTCATGGCTTTTCTGACGCTTCAGCCAAAGCGTATTCCGCTGTGGTATATTTATGTATTCTTCGAGAAGATGACGATGCGATAGTTACTATACTATATGCCAGGTCTAAAGTAGCTCCTCTTTTACCTGTCAGTATCCCCAGACTTGAACTTTGTGGTGCTCAATTGCTAGCCAAATCATTACGCTTTTTAATTGCTACATAGGAATTTGAAAATGTACCATTATATTGCCACACCGATTCTAAAGTGGTATTGGCCTGGCTCAGCATACATCTTTCTACTTAGCGCACATTTGTATCTAACAGAGTGGCTCAAATTCTAAAGTATATTCCACTAGCAAGATGGAGACATGTTCCTACAGCGGACAACCCTGCCGATTGTTCTTCCAGAGGTCTCTTACCTGATCAGTTATTGAGTCATGCTTTGTGGTGGCGAGATCCACCTAAGCTAGTGCATCACTTCTCATTTCGGCCGGCATCTAGGGCGTTATTGCCTGTTGGAGTTTACCTCGAGCCAAAATCTTCGGTCAAAACTTGACAGCTCGCTCACCATTCTGTCGAGGCGAAGCAATTTCTCACTAATCTTGCTGACAGAATTGCATCTTGGCCAAATTTGATTAGAGTTACAGCCTATTGTCGACATTTAATTGAAGCTCTTCTTCGAAGGTTCGAAAAGTTGCCTCTTTATGGTGTATCCAACAAGTACAAAGTAGTGCCTTTGATGTTGAGATACATGCTCTAAAAGAAGGAAACGTGATTCTGAATGGTTCAGATGTTTTACGTTTGGGTGGTCGCTTACATCAGGCTCCTATTAGATATGAGGAAAAAAATCCTGTAATATTACCTAGTCATCGTATTAGTGAACTCATTGCTCTACACACTCATATACGATGTATGCACGGTGGGATACAGCTCTCTTTATATACTCTTCGTCAAGCGCTTTTGATAATCGGCGGCCGAACTCTGGTTAAGAGTGTAATTCATCGTTGTGTCTCGTGTGTACGTGAACGAGCTATCACAGTTCAACAACTTATGGGTAGCTTGCCTGATTTTAGCACAACAACCTGTAGGCCATTCACTCATACTGGGGTTGATTACGCTGGTCCCTTCTCTGTGCGATTTGCTCCAGGTAGAGGTCAGAAAAGCTATAAAGGCTATGTTGCGCTATTGATATGGTGTGACTTGTGCAATTCACTTAGAATTTGGGTCAGACTACACTTCTCAAGGCTTTGTAGCAGCTTACCAACGCTTTCTAGCTCGTAGAGGTAAGCCCTCACATTTATACAGCGACAATGGTACTACTTTTCAAGGTGCCGATCGCAAATTGAGGCACAATGTTTCTCAACTTCAAAGAGATGTCGATTTGATGATTCTTTTCTCAGTGGAAGGTACGAGCTGACATTTTGTTCCACCCGCAGCACCTAATTATGGGGGACTCTGGCAAGCAGGCCTTCAAAATCTTAAACATCATTTTCAAAGATGTATCGGTTCACATACCTTAACTTTTGAGGAATTTACTACGACTCTAAATAGAATAGAATCATGCCTGAACTCGCGTCCAATAGGCCCTCTTTTGGATGACCCTGATGATTTCTCGTATCTGCCACCAAGTCATTTCTTGATCGGTGCCCCTATGACTGGTGGTCCTGAACCTTCAGTGGAACTCGTTCCCGAAAATCGCTTGACCAGGTGGCAGATCGTGCAACGCGTCGGAGAAATGTTTTGGCGAAGGTAGAACGCAGAATATTTGCATTCCTTAGAACAGCGCTATAAATGGAATTAGGAGCGGCCCAACATTAAAGTTGGAGATATGGTATTAATTAAACATGATGCTCTCCCGCCTTCGAAATGACATTAGGTCGCATCATTATGTGCTATGAGGGAGAGGATAATTGTGTCCGTACGGTTAGAGTTAAAACTACTGCCTCAGAGTTCGACCGTTCAATCTAAAAAATTTGCTTGTTGCCTATATCTTCGATCAAGCCTGCTGAATTATCTGACTCTTGAACCGATTGTAAGTTAAAGGTCCCAATTGAAGCGAAATTCGTCTTATCAAATAATTGTTTTCGATAACTCTTAAAGCTATGAAGTATAATAATCATATGTATTTAAAAAATTTTTTATATTGTATTTCAAAAAAAAAATACTTTTACTGTTTTTATGTGGTATAAGTTCTTTATAAAGCTCTCCGTTTTATCAGCATGTTATTTTCTCATAGTAGAGTATTTGTTATGGAAGGTGACCAATTCGTTTAACTAATATTCAAATCGTTGATTTTGTGATTGTTTTTCACGGTGGGCGGCAAGAATTGTTTTTTCTTTTTCTTTTTTTGTTGTTACTACTTTTTCAATTTTTTCATAATTTAAAAATTTTAATAATATATATTTTTTTAAACTTCTTTCATGTTGTTTTTACACCACGAGGTGGGCGGTATGTTAAGAGTGTGTCAGTTTTCCGTTTATTTCGGTTGAGTGCTTGTTGGTGAGAATATAGTTATGAGTGTGTGGCGATTAGCGCCTGGTTTTCGCAAGTAAGCGTCCTAATGCGCCCCGCACCAGATCGTTTTTGGAATGCCGGAGAATTTCTATTTATTATGACCTAATAAAACGATTAAGAACAATTGTCAGAATAATCGTGAGTGTGAAGTTATCTGACGTTCCTTTTATAATTAACATTTTATTAAACGGGTTTTAAAAATAAATAACGTTAACTAGTGTTTTCCGCTAATTTGAGTGTTTTCTTCTCACTACCCTTATCATCACAGGATTTCATCTGGAAATTTTGGAAAAAACCAATAACAACTGTGTCGAATGCTAACAAGCTTTAACTATTTATTCATTTTTATGTTTGTTCTTAAATCAGAATTTTTCTCAGAACGAAAAATATCAAACGTATAGGCAATGTCAGGAGAAGTGATGATTTTTACAACATAACATCAATTCAATGTTCAGAACCGGAAAAATGTTATTCAAACATTTTATTCTAGGAGAACAAGGAAGTGTCATAATTATAAAACGTTTCACTCTAAACGTAGACTTTCAATTGACCCCATTGACAATGATTATGGTCCAATAGTTGCCCCATTATCATAGTGATCAGTTCTGATATAAGAGCCTCCATTGTCCCAACTCTCACTATCATTGAGTCAATCGAAATACTGGGTTATTCAGACCATACAGTCTCAGATTTCCGACACAAGGTCATTGCTCGGCGTACACAACCTCTTTTCTAGCACACATCCAATTATCCGGGTACTCAACCCTCTATTCCGACACACAGCCAATTATCCGGGTACACAACCCTTAATCTGGCACACAGCCAATTATACGGGTACACAGCCCTTAATAAAATCCTGTGTACTGCGTCATATATGTCAACAGATACTAAAGCTGGTCTGACAATACCATCGAAATTAAAATATTACGATCAATAAACGGAAAAAGACCATAACATGTGAGTATGTCTTAAATTCATACACTTGCGATAAAAATCATATCATATCTAAATTGAGCAACATTTAAATTCGTTTTGTTAATTTAACATATTTATCCCAGTCTAAAACCTGAACAATTTTGCCATTTATATTTTGTTTTCTTATTCTAACCTCGCAAACTTCAGCTAAAGGACCAAAAGACCTACAATAGTAGCACTTCCTCCTCTGCTCTTCACGCATATTATTCGAAAATGGGACATTAGGACAATTTCGCTTGATATGTCCGATATTTTGACACTTGGAACATGTAAGATCACTCTTTGATTTTCAATCTCAAAATTTTTGTTTTAATTGTTCACCCTCTAGAGAGTGTTTTTTATTATTCATGTCACAATAATGACAAGTAGATTCTTCTTCGCCCTTTACAAATCCTTTGTTTGCCAATTCAGGGCAATATCTTTTAAAATGTCCTAACATGGTATAGTAAAAACATTCTATCTTATTGATCCAATTACTTCTATCCTTAAATTGATTTTCAGTTCTCAAGTGTGCTATTCTTTCATTCGAATTAAATAGCGGTTTCGGGTTTTGTCCAATATTAGAACTCAAATCAGCTTCGGGTGCTGACGTTCCTATATAAAAATTTTTCTATTCCTATTGCTGTAGTTCTGTAAGCTTTATACATTCCAATATCCTCTTCTCCTGGAGTATTTTCTAAAACTTGAGAAACTAATCTATTCAGAGTCAAGTTTACTCTTGCTTCATATTCCTGAACAGTTTCACCCGGTTTAATTTTGACATTAGCTAGATCTTGCATAAGTTGATTTATGTCTTCGTTTTTAGAATAGATTTTATTGAAGATTCTCAATATTTCATCTAAAGTGATCCCTCTTCTATCCTGAATATGTAGCCTCGCTACTCCAGGTTATTTTTGTTCTAATTAACATTGTTAAGCATGAGATATCAGAAGGCTCAATTAACGAAATTGCGGCTCTACAGTGATGATCAAACATAGTGATGGACATATTTTTCCCATCAAAGGATAGAATCATCCCTTGTACTATTTTTGAAATTTTACTAAAATCACGAGTTCCGGCCAAAACACCTGAATTTTCTGACAAAGGACTAGGAAGAAAAACCGGTGTTTCGTTTCATATTAGGGGAGAATAATGTCCGAGATCTGGACTTATACATGGGCTAATATTATCTGTTAATCAATTTTGAAAAGAATGTAATGTTTGCATTGCCAGGGAAGTGCCAAGCACCGTACTCTTATCAACAGAACCTTTAGTACTCGATTTTCGTTTATTGCTTGAACCTGAAGGTTCGATTTCGTCACTTGACGAGAGAGGGGGATCGCTATCCCGAGACTTTTTTTTCGCACGCAATTTAGGCATTTTTAATCACTTAATAATTAAAGGCTAAGACTTACTTGTGGTTATAATCCAATTTGCGATTTTATAATAACACTTTTTCTTTTCTCTGATAACAATTATAATATTATAATTTTGAAAACACAATAAGAGTGAGAAATAATTACTTCACAATACATTAATTGGAGTCCTCTCGGTGATCTGAAGGTTCCAGTTGAATTTCCACTTGAAGATCATGAAAACGTCCTTGAGATTCGCCAAAGTTCAATAATCCAGGAAGTCCCTGGGAGCCGCAACTCTTCATGAGTCCGGTGAGCTGGTAATAAATTTCCTTTGAATTTTCAGAATCTATAATCCATCAAGCTTGCGATTGTTGATGGATATTTGGTGGCTCATTCTAACCATTGGCAATCTCGGTGCAATTTGAAAATACCCTTCGCTACCGGGAGTAAGACCATAAAAAACCCTAGTAGAAGATTGAAGCTTATCACTTCAAGAAGTCCCGGAATTCTTCTACTTGACGTCACACGCAACCGTGGACCAAGAACTACTCGTTTCGCCCCTGGAGTACCGAACGTTTTCGGCCTAGTAGAAAAATTCACATTCAATCAGGCAAACATCCTTGAAACTAAACTCGTGACCTATATTTTTCAGGACACAGGTAAATCCCACATAGCTGTCACCAATTTGTTACGTCCAAACTCTGCTATCGAATACCTTCCTTAAATACTCTGCAATGATTTGTCGAGGTTTTGGTCCGTTACCTGTCGTTGAATGTTTGAAACCATTAGCCGCGAAATATAGGTCAGGTTTGAAATAAAATGATTCGCTCGGTACACAGATTTTAGCTTGTAAATTAAACTTGAATGTTTATTATAATTCGTCGATACTTAATTGTTCATGGATGACATATTCTCTATAATAATTCTAGAATTAACAACAATATTCGTGTTTTACAGTTAGTGGTAGACGCGGCAGATTTAAAAAGGTTGGTATTGAGATTCGGAACACACTTCCATAAGGTCGAAAAATTCGGAGTCAGGACTTGACTTTGTCCATCTTATTTGTTTCTAAACAAACAAGAGCTGTTTGTATCTAACAATTATTTTATTATTTTTGTTCCTAACAAACACAAGTAAGTTTAGCACTTAATATCGAAGCACATCCGAACGCTAGTCGCATAGTGCGCAAACGCGAAATCGATAGGTCGTTTTGGGCGGGATTTATCCCTACTTTTAGCTCTTAACCAATCAAAATGCTGACGTCACTCACTTTTAGTGTCGAACGATCAATCACAACTGAGGTTACTTTGCTCCTCCTAATTATTTTCGGCAATTAAAGTGAGTGACAGGTCAAGGTAATGGTTCCAAAGTCCAACTTTTATCCCCGGGAAACGTCAATCTCTTTGAGTGCCAGATTCCTGTTTTAAAGTCCTAAGGTCTCTTTTTCACAGCGTCTGGCTGGCGCCATAACATTCTAACGATACTAAAAATAGCTCGATATCTCAGGTTTCCAACCTCAAAATCTACTTTGCACAAAGAACTTAACAATATCTAAAAGAAAGTATATTGTAGCTAAAATAAGATACAATACTTAAATACTGGTTTAATTTAGACTTAATAATACCATATTATTCGTAGAACTCGTGTACAATAATAACTACTTAACATTTACAGGTTACATACATACACCTAATCAATTTGCATTTAAGAAGCCATTTGAATCTTCACGCCAAAGAATTTACTAGTTCTAAGAGTGTTTGATAAAAGGGACTTAGCACCCCGTGAGTTTAGTTCTAAAAACGGCGCATGCCGTTACAACCTTCGGCACGACGTACCAGCCCCAATACCAGCGGTGAGCAGCGGTACTAGGTCGAGCCCTGCATATCAGACCGAACCAACCCTGCAGTTCCACATCGTGAATATCCAGTACTGTGCCGTGACATGTTGCGCTGCGATTAGGCACCGGCAAGGGTGGGGAGGCAGCCATATTGCATACCGCCGAAGGGCGGCCATGTTCCCTAAGGCCGGAATGCGGCCACGTTGAGCTACTAATCTGGGCCCAATGGGAGTCGCCGTAACCCGCGCGACGAACCCATCAGCGGGCCAGACACTAAACACGATAGGTCACTTTTGGTTCCTGACTCGATGGGAAGGTTGGTCGCCGCTGATACAGGGGTGGAAAACAGTGGATTTTGAGCGAAAATAGAAGGATTATGGAATGGATCCCAAAGCGAAGGCAGAGTTGGCCAGCTGGCTGCAAGGTGAGTGGTCGACTTTTGCCACTTTTCCCGTGAGTGTTCCTCAGCGTCGGCGATCGACCTCCGCGGAATGTTTTCGGTGCTTTTCGCGTGCTTGTGATCTTGAAGCCACGAAGTAAGGTCAAACGTCCGAGACACACCCGACACCCGGCAATTGAAATACGCTGGACTCAAAGCCTGACAGAAGCCTAGTTAAGGCGGGCGTCTTCCAAGACAATCGTTGATATGGGCACTCGATAATGAACGCCGGCCGGCGTTAGTAGTAACGCGGGAGTCTCGGGCGGCCATTTTGACAGTTTAACAGATTGCACCTAACAAATTTGGAAAAATTGGCTACAAAATGCATTCATACAGGCACGCATGAAAAAGTGAGGTTAGGTTTTCTAAATGCAATATTGCAAATATGACTATATGTTACGATTCGTCTAAATCAATTATACTTCTAAATTAATAAATTGTCTAAATGAATATAAATGTATAAATGTATTTAAATTATATTCGTTTTTTAATCCTCACTAGGCGATGAAAATAATAAGATTCCCATTCCCTTTAAAACCGATCGGAGTTGCCAGACGTAACGTCCATTCAATTAAAAACACCATTTTTGTTTAAAGCATTAGAATGCGCCGCAAAGTCATAAAATTCGCAAAATCTAGTAGGATTGAGTACAATGATACATCTCTTCATCATAAAAAGTTCGCTTTGTTTAAATATTATCCATTACAAAAATATAAAATCTTGATACAAAATTCAAAACATTATTTTTCACCTGAACCCCCACTGGATGCATTGTGACGCGGTAAGTCTTGACCGTCTCGTCACATTTAAATTTTTTGTCGGCACCAGTGGATTCGGTCCATGATTTTTTTCTCAAAAGTAACGCACAGAAGAGGAGTCAGAGGAGTCCTTCCGTTCAACTCTGTTCTCTCGCTGCCTCCTTCCCCCGCTCCCTCTCTCGCTCTCTCGCTCTTTATCTCTCTCTCTCGGGCGAATGGCGGGACCAGTTAACTCAATCGGCTCTCCCAGTTACTAAACATAAAGATGATGCAAGAATTAGAAAAATAATAATAATAAATCATTATAACAATCGTAACTCGGGGTTTCGCCTGAACGGAAAATAACGTCCAAATTAACCAAGTAGGCCCCCTTCAACGTTATCAAAAAAAGTTCAAAGATATAAAACTTGATTGATTAAATTAGTTAATAGAACCCCCAACCGCCTTGGTTGAATAAAATTTTACAATCAATTTTACAATATCAATTGACGTACGGGTACCTATGTTCTCATACATACCCATACATAAACCAAATTGTATTAAATAAGGTACCTCTTAACCATAGTATTTCAGCACTCGAGGTTTTCCCATATGTTCCGTCTCAATTATTTGAATTAAGTAGGAATAGAAGGGTTCTACAGATTTACCTTCTTTTACAAAAATTTTCTGAATAAATATTAAATTATAATTAGTAATAATGATTAACGACTAGCGACCGTTATATTCGCCCTAACTTCGTAATTCTTTTGCATAACGAAGTTAGGATAAATTTAAGTGCAACATTAAAATTTCAGAATATTTAGACAATTATTAGTATTTTCAATCATTAGTTATAGTTTTTTAATTTAAGTGAAATCTCTGTTTCGACGCATGAAGACCGAGGTAGTGCGGTCGTGGCGGCGCTCCCCCACTGCTGGCTGCGACTTCGTTGTGCGCGTCGCAGTTAATCAGCGGGACCGCCACCGCTCCCACCAGTGATCCCAGATCCGAAACGAGACGTGGTCCAAACCTATGACAAGTCTAGGTCCGTGTGAATATGGTAGGAGACGATATAAATGCCTGGTTTGCTCGCGTAACCCATTTCTCCTCTTCTGAATTTTAAAATTCGAACGTGCACGATTGCCAGTCGGAACACTTCGGCAGTTCTATTTATATCTCTATCTGCTTTGAAATAAAATGAAGAGATTGGGATTTTAATATTTCCAGATTTCGATGCTGATATTGATATTGAATAATGTGATCCAAATTTTTAAAAATGGCCTCATTTTGTAATTTTTGTCCAAAAAAGCTGGTTAAAGAAATGGATTTTGGACAGTTCAATTATTGAATAAAAAAGATCAATTTTCAATTTAGATTTGAATATTTAAATGTTTAATTTAAAAATTACCGCTGAAACATCATAATTCGTATTTTCAACTAAAATGATGAATCTTCAACAACAAAAAAGATCTAACAGAGGCGATTAGCTTTCAATCAAGTCATTGAATTTTTTCACAAAAGGATGATTTCTCAAAAAAAATGTAATAATTGATCTTTCAATCATGGAGGATTTAAATTTTACATAAAACATATTTGAACTTACTCAGAAACGACGGAATATCAACAAAAACTGTTCAATTCTTAACCAAAAAAGATTAATTTTCAACTAAGAAATTTAATCTTGAAACAAAAGATATGAAATTTCTACCAAAAAGAATGAATTTTTAGAGAAAAAGCAAGTATTTTCAACGATGTTGTTAACGTTTTATCTGAGAAAGATTCTTCACATAATAATAAAACGAGGACGTCAAGTATAATGTGAAATGTTACAGCTAAAAAGATTACTCTTTAACAAAAGCATTGAATGTTCAACCCAAACGAATGACAAATGAAAAATATAACAGAACATTTAGATTTTTCACTAAGTAATAACATTTTGAATAAAAAGATGTAAATTCTCCAGTGAAAAAATAATAATCGACTTTTCAACTGGAATGAATTAACCATTATGGTTGGATTTTCAACCAAAGAGATGAATTTTGATAAAAATTATAAATCTTCATCTGATAGAATTGAATTTTTAGTTATAGAAATACATTTTGAACAAAAAAGAACGGATAATCAACGGGAACTAATTTTTCCTTGTAGAAAGTGTTGTGTTAATTTTTCTAATTCCGTCTTCTTGTTTTGGAAGATTTCTCTAGGAAAAAAGTTTTCTAAAAGTTTCTAGGAATGAAGAGCTATGTTTTAGAAAATTTCGTATTTAAGGGTAGGAGAAAAATTAAAATTGTTCTATAGTGAGCTATAAATCTTTATGTTTCTGGAAATTACGCAGTCACACAAAAAAATCGTCTAAACTACTATGCTAAGGTGATAAGATCTCTATGTTTATTGAGTAGCTGAATTCAAATTTTACCTCAAAATCAATCGACAGGGCGTCATATTTCCCGTAGTCTAGGGGAAATAGTTGGAAATTGAGAAAAACTTACGGTTTTACTCAGGGTATGTTCATATAGAGAGATGTTTTGAGGCTACACTTGTACTAAGCGACCCAAGATACATGTAGAATTTATATTTACTAACAACCAATAATCAACTTTAGTATATATGAACGTACCCTGCATAAGACCGTAAGTTTTTCCCAATTTCCTACTATTTCCTCTAGGTCAGGGGAAATATGAGGCCCTGTAGATATATTTTGAGGGCAAATTTAAATTCAGCTACTCAATAAACATAGAGGTACCAATCTGACGCCTAGGGCAATTCTAAAGTCGGATTTAGTTTCAACAGAACAAAATGCATAACAGTGCATTTATTAGCTGCAGAATAAAGACATTCTGATATTTAAATTTATCACCTTCGCAGAATCTATAATTTCCTAGTTTTTTTTAAGTTTTCCACTAGGCTAGGAGAAAATTTCACCGTTATATCCCAATTCTGAGGTCGGAATCGGATTTAGTGACTCAAATTATGTAAGGATATAGTGGTCTCGTACACAGCTCAAACAACTTTTTTGTTGTTGTGGGCGTGTGTTATTTGTTTTGCATTCCAGAATGGTTCTTTAAGTCCACATGGTTTCAGAATCCGACGAAACTAAATTGTTTTTCGTGAAAGAAAAGTAGCACTTAAGTAGTAAAAACAGTTTTTATATTTCAGTGTGCATGTAGACTTGTACGACTTGGATATAGTATATAGAAATTGACAGTTACTACTCATGAGATTTCATGACACCAAATTGATTTTGAGTATCTGATCATTCAAATGACCAATTTTCTGATCAGATAAAAAATTCGTAATCCGCATAAAAGCATTGAATATCAGTTTGATTCAATTTCAGAATAAAATTAATAAAATGGCATTTTCTGTCTGTATAAACAGTACTTAGACCAGTACATCTAAAACAATTATAATAATAGCGATATATAAATGATAAGATAACCTTAATTTTTTTATGACATGCATAATAAGATAAAAACATTTCAGAGTGTTGGCAACTATATTGACGATTGGTATAATCACATTTATAACTCTTGATATACAAACATACGAATATGTGCATTAAGAAAAACGTAATTTTTTGTTTCTTGTTGCAGAATTCAGTTCACAGTTTGACTGTTTGCCTGATAGCGATCCTATTCCTGGCGTTTCTCATTGCGAACGTTCTTCTCCTTCTGACAGAATTCTCCGGCCAGGTCTCTTTCTCATGTCAGACCTCGTTCTTCTATAGAGTCCGCTTCGCCTGCTGTGCCATCTCTTCGAGTCAGGTCCAGGTCTCCTTCTGCCACACCAATCAGAACCGCGTATTCGAACTTCGGAGATACATGTTTCCTGCAGATAAACGAATTCAAATGAGAATTATAAATAATGCCCTGAGGCCCATACCAGACCAAGAGCAAATTGTGTTGGCAAAAAAATCCAGTCGCGAAGAGTTTCATTGTACGACGTGTGTGAAAAAATGCTTCATACTATTGATAAAAAAATTAATAAAGAAGCGCGCACGTCTGGCAGATGTCTAAAATTGCAATTGCTGTTTTTGCTTAGTTCACGTTTATGCATAGGGCTTTTGAAATTAATGGTTAAACATTCATTACTGCAATTTTGTTGTTGTCAATTCCTTTTTTCATGGCTGCCCGACATGACAGTAAATTCATTTTTGACCTGGAATTGTATAAATATTTTTAAGCTTATGAACTGTAAACATAAACTTATTTATGATTATTTAAATTGAGCTATAGGGAAATATCCTTGGTTCTGCAGCAGCCCCAGTTATGCATCACCCTTCATTATCGACGTGTTTATTAACCCGCGTGAAAAAATTATATATAGTTTATATATAGCGTAAAAATTTATATATAATATTCATTTATTTTATACAAAAAATGTATAAAACAATTTAATATTATATATAATACTTCAATCTATATATAAACTATGTATAATATTTCAACATGGGAACATGTCGCTGAGGCAACTAAATATGACTATCATTGATGGTTACCAGTACCAATTCTCAAGTGGTGCTGACCTGCAGATCCGTAGATCTTACCGATCCAGGCGCTATTCTGCACAGTTCCTTAATGCTGCAATTACGAATTATCATGTCACTTCAACGCAAAATATAAAGAGATCTAATTTATGTTAACGGCACAGAATATAGTTTCGACAAGATTATAAATTGTGAAAGAGTATTCAGAAAAATAATTAATAAATAAGCGCACGGTTAATTATTATATATATTTTCAGATTTACTAAAAATTATTTGGTATTGTTTAGTTGAAACGTTCATAATACAATTGAAATTTCGCCCGCAATGGGGGGGATTCGAACGCATAAACCTAAGCTCGCAAAGCAATTGCTTTAACATCTAAACTATTACACGAGTTGCGATCTGTAAAATAATTGCGAAATGCATTTGTAACTGAGAGGTGCCCGGTAATATGCGTTGAATAGAAAAAATTAATATTTTCAGATTTCAGCGTAAAAAAGATTATTCTATTATTTTGAATGCGCGATTATTCCATCTGCCGAAAATGTCATTATAAGAATAGGATATCTCAGAAACTAATTTATTTCTGTTAACATAGCGGCCGCCGCATAGGTTCCTATTCCCCAAAAGAGAACGTGTTTTCAATATATTTAATTTCTTATAATTGTACCGAGCGATACACCTCACAGAGATGTATTCTATTCCCCAAAAGTGTTTGTTGTTTGAGATTATTTAATTCCTTCTAATAAGTTCACAAAATATGTGTAATAAATTGTTTTAATTCCTTCATGTGGAATATAAGTTATGAAAATTTAATCTTAATCAATTCAAGTCCGCCTCTCAGGAGTCATAATTATTTTAAGTAACACATTTAAACATATTTCTTAAATCCATTTTTGAACACGTTTAAATAAATTATTAAAATATAAATGATTATAAATTTGAATATTTTTCGAATTTATAAGTTATAAAAAGATTTAATAATGAAAAATAGGTTAAATAAATGCTTTCGTTAAATTTTACTAAGTCGATCGAGAGGATTAGGATTTTCACTTTTTCTGTACCTGTTCGGTGATTTTTATACGGAGGAAAAATCGCGTATTCATAGGAAAACAAATTTTTAATTTTTCTGAATTCAACGCATATTACTGGGTGGCGACCATGCCATCGCGGCACACAACAGAAGCTCTCGGACTTAACTCATATCCATACCAGTCAGAGGAAACAGTTACGGATTGTTATTATTATAAAACCACTTTCTTGCTAAGTGGGAATATAGTGTAATGTGACGACTGTCACAAAAATATCAAAATGGAATGTTTTATACGTGATGCACTCCAGCCATTCCCTATTGCCTCGTAAATTCACACGGTGGTCTGCACAGATAGGTCCACTGCACTACTATTTTAATTTCAGTTCAGTGAATGTTACATATCTTAGAGTATGTAATACCAGCGACTCCAGGTTTATTTTACTTAAGGTTAACCGTTAAACTAACCTTAATTTAGTTTGACGTTTAAGAAATGCTACGTGATTTCGACATTTTCACTTCCTTATTAAGACCAGTTTATACTGTCACGGTTACATTATTTGTATTTTATCATACAAAATAAATTTCAGTGAAATAATTGATTCGGAAAAAAATTCTTAATTCAATCGCAAAATGGCGTCAAACCCGGTTGTGAAGCAGTCATGTCCCCGGTCATTCTTTTGACATTTTAATGATCAAATATCGCTATTATCCTTGCATCATATTGTTTTAAATAGCATCTAACTGCCTTTTTCGGTTTACTTAGATTTTCTCAGAAAATATTTAAGATTCATACTTAGACAATTAGATTCTGGCTAAGATGGACCAAGTGATAAAGATGATGAAAGAGAAGGATAATTTTCATTCAATTCAATGTGACAACTTTTTAAAGCCTTCTAAAATAAAGAAATCTATGATTTTGAATTTTTATTGGTTTTACTTCCCAGTTTCACAATTCAAAAAAAGCTAACTTCCAAAAAGTTTTCATAATTTCCCTGTTTTAAATGGAATCCATATACTTTCTTCAGAAAAAAGTTAGGCATTGACACTAGCTTTACTACCGTACCTCAGCTATAAAAATTAGATAAACCGATCAAAAGTAATCGCCAAAAAACAAAACTTGCTGCTTACACCGAGGGTACTCCCCTAGATCCAGTTTTAAAAATTTAGCAATCATTGAATTTCTCAGACGATTCCGAATCGGCTCAATAGTAGAACGCTTTTACTCAATTTCAAATCGTTTTCAACTATTATTCTACTCGTGTGGAATGCCACCTTTTCCCACTCGATGCACAATTTACTATATTGTGATTGATCATTTGGAATTTTTATGTTTAAATAAACTCGTACATTTCGGCAATGCCATTTCAGAAGAGAAATTCTAAAAAACGCTAAAAATATGTAATTAGTCTAAAACAAAAAAAATAAGTAGCCAGTTTGGCTACTTATTTTTATGGATTTTTATGTTTTATGGATTGGCCAGTTAAAAATTCATCAAAATAAGTTAGTTGTTTTAACAGTTAGGAAAAGTGTTATCGAGAAAGAAAATACATCTTGAAATTTTAATTACTGCTCCTGTATACTTACCTTCAGGGTATTTGAGTTTAATTTCAGCAAAACATACCAAGAGATAATAGGTGAAATATAACGGAAACGTAAGACCATTTTCATTACAGTTTTGCGTTTACTAATGTTGACGGCCCAAATTCTCCAGGAATGAGAAAGCGCGTGAAAATTCAAATAATGATTTTGTTGCCGGTTTGTTGCTGGTTACCAGGTGTATACATATGAAACCGGTATTTTTTCAAGAAAAAAACACATTTATTTCAAGAGAATGATAACAAATATTTTATTCAAAGTATGCGCCC
>NC_046658.1:93436184-93456932 GCF_010883055.1 Belonocnema kinseyi | reverse complement strand
TACGCCAATTAGCACAAATGGTAAGTTCCGACAGTGCCTACAAGTGTGCCTACTGGTCGCTAGATGGCAATACCGGTTTCATATGTATACACCTGGTATGTTAACTTTCTCAACATGGGGTTGCGCTACCAACTGCTGAGCGTGAAAGATGACCTCGAATGGTCTACTGCGTGAAATTTCTGACAATGAAATTAACATTTTCGCGGCACCTGTCATCAATGGTTAGTCTCCCAGTGGCATATAAACCCTTCAAAAAAATTTTTAAGTCCAAATAAAAATGAGATAACTGCGACGAGTCTCCTAGGACTTATTTTCTCCCTGGCGACATGTCTTATCGGGAAAAAATGTTTAAGTCCATATTAAAATATTAAAGCTGCGGCTAGCCTCCCTGATATAATTATCAAATCTGCGGCATTTTATACCCGCAGCAAGTTTTCCCAGTAATATCTATCATTCATAAAAAATTTTTAAACCCACATCAAAGTGGCAAAATTGCAGAAAATCTCCCAGGACTGATTTTCACATCTGTGGCATCTCTCTTTCCCGATAAGTTTCCCTAGCGACATCTGCTATCCGGAAAAAATTGTAAAATCCACGGTAATGTGGAAAAACCAAGGCAAGTCTCTCAGGACTAATTGTTACATCTGCGACAAGTCTCCGGGGACAAATTGCCACATCCGCGGCATCTTTCTCCAGAGGCAAGTCTCCCCAGCGGCATCTTTCCCCCAAGAAAAATTTTCTAACTGGTTGTAAAAATGGCAAACTATGGCAAATCTACCCAGCAGCATCTGTCGCTCAAACAAATTTGCTAAGTAGTTCTAAAGATGGCAAAACTATGGATTCCAAAAAAAACTTATGGATTGTCAACATTAAGTGATGACATACCGAAGATTGATCCATACCCTAGGTATGATTTGCGACAGAAAGACTTGCCGTTTTTTAGATAATCTGCACCCACAACATAATCACTGTGTGAACTAAGCCATAATACAATACTGTTTGAGTAGAAACGTAATTATGTATTAAAACGACTATCTGCAATATTAACTTTTATTCTTTGAATTTTACAAATTTAAAAATTATATTTGGTTATATTTACAGTATATTTGGTGCAGTATTCAAAACAATCTTTATGATTCAGAAATCGTTATTAGAAGAGAGATTCTGCTGAGGAAACTTGCTGCAGTTTTTCTGTTCTTCGAACTAATCAGAAAATTTTCTTTGACGAGATATGCCGCCGGAGAGAGTTGCCGCATGTGTGACAATAAGTCCTGAGAGACTAAGAAGACTTGCCGTGAGTGGGAGATGCCCAAGATGTAACAATTAGTTTTGGGAGGATAGCTGCAGTTTTAGTATTTGAATATGGACTTGAAAATTGTTTGCAGTTAAGAGAAGCTGCCGGTGAGATATTAAGTGCTGGGAGACTTGCCGCAGTTTTGCTATTTTTATTTCGCCTTACAAAATTTTTTTGGAGGGGATGGATGCCATCTAATTCCAAATTTTAGAAAAAATTAGCTTTGACTACCTTTACCTGTAGCCGTACTACTTTAATAGGCTACAAAACCCTTTTTTGTAGGCGCTTGGCGCCTACTTAGACCAATTTTTTTTAACTTCATTGAATCATACCAGTAGTATTTGCAGCATATCTCTAATATTGTATGGTTATAGGTCAAGCGATTTAAAACCCCGCAGATTAAGGTAATGATAATTATAGCAGTAATAGTAAAAATAATACCATATGGTGGGCTGTACATATCCTAAGTTTCAGAGAAACAACATATTATTGATGACATTAATATAATTATTTTGTTGATAAAAAATATCTTTTGATGCATACTAAGGTAGTGATTGCAAATCGACTTTATGGAACGATTGTTTTGTTTGGAGGAAACTTTTTTTCTGTTACTAAAGTTATTTTTCAAATAATGGACTAAAAATATGAAAGTATGAAATCCATATTTCCAATTCTTTTAACATGTTCTGCAGAATTTAAATTAGTGCTTTCTATCAGTAAAATGATTATTAGAATGATTTCATAAATTTGCCATGAGTTTCAAAGAAATCTGGAACCAAATTTTTTTGTTGAAACTGACTCTTATCAAATGTAAATATTTTAGAAGGATCAAATGCACGTGTATAACTTAAGAGATAACGACTATGGTATAGATTATATAAGCTTATTAAGCACTAGAATATTCATCAGATTTTTTTTTCAAATTATTCATCAATAAATTTATCAATCTTTCTTTTGATTGGAAAAGATGAGGCTTGTTTGTACCTCGGTCTTACCCTTGGCCATTATCCTCAATTCTATTGGTGAATATAATAATACACTACTACATTCCTAATTACATCTATGTTTTCACCGATCTATCTGCGCACTCCTCAATTGCGACGCGCCCGTATGGAACACTCTAAACTGTGCACGTTGAAATTTAGGAGAAATAAAAAATAAAATTTAATAAGCGTTTCCTCACTGTTCACAAGTACACGTGCCCATAAAACCTATATCTAATAGAGTTCATATAGTATACACAATTCCAATTTGTCCAATACCAGAAGTACCTGACTTTTGAAGAAAGCACTGGTGAGCCAGGAAAATGTTTCGCAAGATATTTAAAAATTAATAATAATCAGACCAAACGTCATCTTCAAAATCTAGTTATTATCTTCATCCTCAACATAATATTTAACAACCACAAAAAACAGTATTCAAATAAAACCATCAAAAATTTTTAAATTAAAATTAGACCAAACTCTATTTTTCAGTCCCCCTGTTTTTGGCCTTCCCAGAACTGCTAGCCCATGCAGTTTCTCAGGTAAGCAGTTTAAGTGGCTCTTACTGTTTACTTTTTGATCCACCCGAATTCAGTCTAAGGCTATTTGAAGGCAAACCCCGAAACTGGATTGAAAGCAAACGTTTGGTGTGATCATATCACTTACTTTTCCAAGACTCACTAGTAATTCTACGGAAGTTTCACTCGCCAAAATGCATCAAACGTTGAAAATTCGTTGACTTTGGAAAAAATCCATTGTATTTTTTTATTTTTGCAAAGGTTCAAATTTAAGGGTGAAAACTACCCCTCACATCTAAGGGGTGGTTTTACGTTTTACTTGGAATCGGGGAAGTGATTTGAAAGTTGAAATGCGTGTAATTTGCAAACCAAATACTTTTTAAGAGGCATTCTAATGTTGCTAAATTCAAAATTGAGTTCAAAATTATAAAACTAAAAAGTAAAAATTTTCATATATCATTAATTATTACTGGCGATGACCAGTTGAGAGTGATCGGTGTCAACAAGTTCGCACCTGGCTCTTCCACGAACACAGAAATAACCAATGCGAAGGTCACGAGTACCTATTCTCTCTTTTTCTTTGTGTTCTCTTTTTTGGTGATTTTATTCTTGCTTTTACTTGTACACTTATTTATTCTTTTATTTACAGAAGCGCTTTTTTCATTTTTCATCAATTATTTTCTCTTGATCATCAGAAATAATACCATTCCAGTAGAAATCATAATCGAAGGTGAATTGGTAGCCATGCACAATGATTCTTTCTTCCAGGAACAAAGTTTTAAATCGTTTTTGACTTGTGAAATTCAAACCCGGCTGATTAAATGCACAAATATTTCGACATTTAAATAAAAAAATTATATTTACTATTGACACGTATTCATTGGCCTCTTTTTCAAATGGTAGAAAAGTGACCATACAAAAGGAATTCAGCGAAATCGAAAACCGCTTATGGGCATTCAAACTTTCACATCACTCCACTGATTCAAACAGAAACATCAAATCCATCTACCAGATGCGTGGGATATAGATTATACTCCTAAACAATTTATTGTTTATACCCTTTTTATTTATATCCTCTGCAAATATAAAAAATACGTGTGGATTATTTTGTAAAACTCTATAAATTTGCAAAGTTTCTTCCCTTCCGTAGCATCAATAGTTAGATTAGTTAACTACACTCCCAAAGTAATAATGAAGTAACCACACCTAGCACATTAAAAAAATTTTCAGAATAAATAAATTTTTAATTAGACAGTTGCATTTTTAACCAAAAAAGTTGACATTTCTGCCAAAAACTATGACGTTTCAAAGTAAAAAAAAAATAAAAAAAATATGTTAACTTTCTTATTGAAGAAAGATTTTTCATACAAAAAGAAAAGGAACGTCAACCAGAATGCTAAATGTTTAAGCCAGAAAGGCAAATTTTCATTAAAAGCATATAATCTTCAACCAAAATGAATCTCTTACAATAATTTTCAACAAAATACTTAAATTTGCAACTAAATAACATTTTAAATTTAAAAAGTTTAAATTTTCTACCAAAAGCATAATAATATATTTTTCAACCAAAAAAATTAACGTTTTAAATAAAAATTGTCAGATTTCCAACCTAAGAGATGGATGTTAAACTAAAATGAAGAATCTTTATCTGATAAAGTTACATTTTTAGTTTCAAACATTAATTTTTGAAAATTCGAATATTCCACTAGAAATAATTTTTCTTTTTTGGAAAGTGTTTTTTTTTTTTTAGATTTTCTCATTCCGTCTTCTTCTTCTGTATGATTTATATATTCCTAGAGACCAACGTTAAATGCTTTAGAAAATGCTGTATTTGAAGTTAGTAGAAAAATTCAAATGTATTCCTTTAAATTCACTTGGTTTCAGAATTAGTTGAAACTTAATTATTTTTTGTCAAAGGGGGATATTTTTTTAAAAAGGTCAGTTTTTATATTTCAATGTACATGTAGATTTGGATGACTTGGATGCAGAATATAGATCTAATCAAACTGAATTTCAAAATTGCTTATGTCGTTGGCAGTCACTCCAAGAATAACCTTGACCCATTTAAATAATATTTTATCTGGACAGTTATTTAGGGTTTTCCAGCCTTTGTGGACAACTTGCATAAACTAATTATTTAATAAAATTATATGAAAGATAACGTAATGTCAATTTTCTATGACTTGCATCATAAGATAAAAACGTTTCAGACATTCGACAACTGAATTGAAAAATATAAAGAGAATTATTATGATCACATTTCCAACTCATGAGATACAAACATACAATTATGTACATTAGGAAGAATGTACTCCACCGTTTCTTGTTGCAGAATTCAGTTTACAGTTTGAGTGTTTGCCTAATGGCGCACCTATACCTGGTGTCCCAAGTCGCACAATTTTTTCTTCTTCTCCATCTTCGAACAGACATTCTCCTGCCAGAACTCGTTCTCCCGCCAAATCTTCTTCTTCTGTTGTGACTCATCTACCTACTGAGCCACTTAGACGCATCAGGTCCAGGTCTCCTCCTTCGTCAACTTTTTCTCGCTTTCTTGGATATAAAATTGAAGAACTTAAATATATTCGACTTATTCCCCACAACAATCAGAGCCGCGTATTCGAACTTCGAAGATACATTTTTCCAACAAATAAACGAATTCAATTGAAAACCACAAATAATGCCCTTAAGCCCATGCCAATCGAAGAGCAGATTGTATTAGCAACGGCCAATGGTGACGTCTGGGCAATACTGGCTAAATTACCAAGCAGACAAACAGTTTTTCGAGGAATATATAAACCTGTTCCTGTTGTTCATATGGTGGCAGAAAGGGTAAAAATAAATATGAACAGCGGTGCGGTTGAATTATTAACCGCAGAAGAAATCAAGGAATGTCCAATAGGCAACAGAAATCCTATTGCAAAGAGTTTTAGAGTAACAACTGTAATATTGTGATTTTCAATTTATCATCATTTACAAAACATTTTTTTAAGCGTAATTAAATCATATTAGTTGAATTTGCAGCAAATCTTGGAGAGTGTGTTTAACGGTCAAGTGATTTATAGCTTCTCATATGTAGATAATCATAATTATAATATTCATAATAAAAATAAGTCCATAGTATGGGCTGTAAATATCCTAAGTTTCAGAGAAACAAATTTTAATTAATGAAATTATTATAATTATTTTTTTGATGGATAATATTTTTCAGGGATACTGTAATGGTGATTGAGATTCTACTTTAGAGAACAATACTTTTGTTCGAAGGAAACTTTTTTTTTTAACAAATTAATTTCTCTTTGTATTTATATCAGTGTTTGTACTATAAACCCTCCTTTTCTTTGAAACGTAACAGATTTCATTAATGGTTAGAGAACGATGCTTTTGTTTCAAGCAGGGATAATAACCTTTACATTTTTAAGGGTACGGGAACCTGAATAGTCCAGCAAGAGTCAGGTCTGGAGCGAACTTTTGAGAAATTAAAGATTCACGGTCCAGATCCTTAAGGAACCTTACAACCCCGCGTGCAACCTAAACGATTCTTAGAATTATATTTGTAAAATGTATAAATAAGTTGGCAAGGAAATGAGAGAGAAGAAAGCAGAATACAAAAATGGAGTAAAACTTTAAAATTTCCAAATAGGTTAGATCTCTATGGAAGTAATAACAAGGGGGATTTCCGACTCAGAAAACACAAATTTTAAGAGCAAAATAAACAAATCCGAAATTTTGACTAAAATTTTGAAAATTAAAATAATGTTGTAGATTCCCATGAAAATTAGATCTTCTTTATTCATAATATGTCCCCTAAGGGTTTACATGAATTGCATTCCTTACAATCCTTCCGCTTACATCTATTTTTTTCAATCTGATCCTTTCCATATATACAATTATTTACAACTATTTACATAAGTCTTATATCTAGTTTCTTATTTCTATTTCCTGCAATAGCGCAATTTAGGACTTATTAGCGAACGAGGGAGTGCGCGAACGAAAGTGAGAGTACAAGTGAGAGAGAGCATGAGAACGCAAAACGCATCTTAGTCTGCTTAACTTTTACCTTACAATTACTTACAATGTTTACGCTTCTAATCTATGCGACTTCCGTTTCCTTTTTCTTTTACTTTTTTATACCTCCATTTGCTTTTTTTCACAAGCATTCTTTCATTCTCTCTCATTCACTCCTCTAGCGCCCAACAGCTCCTTCATCCATTCTTCTCCTAATCCATCATCCCCTAGAATCTTAACCACATTCTCTTGCCATCTTCCTTTATCTTCCATTCCTCTCCTATATCCTTCCCATACATGCTCCCATGTTTCCTCCCCCCATTCACATATTCGACACTTTCTGTTCTGTTCTTTTTCCCTGTACATCCCCTCCCTTACCTCGTTTCCCGATGTAATTCTTGCTATTCTGGTCCACCTTCTTTCTCCCCACCCCCTTTCTAAATACTTTGGCACTCCTTCCTTTTTTATCATCTTATACCATTTATTGTATTTTGATTGCTCAATCATCCCCCATCTTTCTATTAATTGTCTTTCCCTCTCCCTTTTTTCCAATTCTTTATAGTTTACTCCAGTCCCGTCTTCTATTTCTCTATTCTTAAAGAACTCTCTCCTTTCTTTTCCCTATCTCGTTAATTCGTTCGCCCTCCCTCTCCTCGCTTCTACCTCCATCAAACACTTTCTCGACAACTCCCCTCCCTTTCCCTCCCTCAGCTTTGTCTCAAATTTTCATGCCCTCTTTCCCGCTCTAGTACTTAACTTATCTCTTTGCGCTTCTTCTCTCACCATGTATCCTGGCATCCTCCAGTCTGCTTGTTCTAAACCTCATTATCTTTGTCTTTTCTACATTATCGTTCAACTTTTTCCCATCTAAGTATTTCTCTAATCCTGTAATTAATCCCGCCATTCCTTCTTCATCCTCTGCCATCAACACTATGTCGTCTGCGTATGACAGTTTATATATCTTTTCCTTCTCTATCCTAACTCCGCCTCAACCTTTTCTCCTCTTTATTAATCCCTCTCTTATCACCTTTTTTACCATAACTTTTCCTATTTCGCCTCGGTCTAATGAGTCAAACGCCGCCTTTGAGTCCACGAACATTGCTATCATTGCCCCTTTTTCCCTTTTAATTCTCTTATTTACTAGATAGTTCAGAACATAGATGTTATCCATTACCCCTATTCCTTTTCTAAACCCTATCTGATTCGGTGACTCGATCTTTTTGTCTGCAACTTCTATCTTCAATCTCTCAGACAAAATAGTTACATATAGTTTCTACAGTGCTGGTATCAACGTCATCCCCTATAATCTTTAACCTTCTCTCATTTTCCTTTCCTTAGTATTGGTATAACTACTCCTTTTTTCCATAACTCTGACCACCCCTCTCCTCTCCATACTCTATTACACATTATCCATGCCCATTTCTCTAGTTCCTCTCCTCCATATTTCTATACTTCATTTGGAATCTCATCTATAACAGATGCCTTTCCATTCTTTATTATTCCTAAAACCTTAACTACTTCTTCCCTTGATATGTCATCTTCCTCATCTCTTTCTCCACTATATTTTCCTCTCTTTGCAACTTTTCTCTCTACTACTATTAGGAAATCCAAAAAATATTTCTTCCATTCTACCATTTCAATATCTTGGTTTACTCTTTTTCTTATTTTTGTTTCTCTGTTTACTACCTTCAATACCTCTTCTTTCGTCCTAGTCTTCTCCGCCTCTTCCTCAAACCTTTTATTCTCTTTCTCTTTCTTTTGATAACGCAACTCAGTATACTCTTTCTTTTTTTTCCCTGTATTCTTTCTTATTACTTTTTTATTTTCTCCACGTTTTTAATTCCTTTCTGACCTCCTTTTTTCTCATTATAGTCCTCATCCCATCCACTTCTATTCCCCTTTTCACTAACTTCATTTTTTTTTGTGCGCTCTAATCCTATTTTTATTTCTCCTATCATTTTTTTCATCTACTCGTCCACATTTCTTTCTCTCCCATTTTGATATTTCTGACCTTTTCTCTAAACTGTTCTTTTCCTTCCTTGACCAATCGTCTTTTCTACACTTTTTACATTTTCTCCCCTTTTATTCATACTGCTCTTTCTTATTTGTCGCTCTAATGTCACTATTAAGTGAAAGTGATCCGAATCAATATAATCACCTATCTATAGTTCCTTAAGCTTCTCTCTTACCTCATCATCCACCAGCACATAATAAATTAACGTTCCCTTTTCAACTCCTGAGCGTGTATATTCTCCTTTCTCATCTCCTTCTATATGTCCGTTTAAGATATACCATCCCAACTCCTTCAAGCTCTTTAACGACTTTTTGCCCTCTCCATTTAGTACCTTATCTTTGGATTTTCTTCCTCTATCTTCTCCCCATTCCCTTCCTCCGCTGTCACCTGTTCTTGCATTGAAATCCCCACCTATTATCAGATTACTCTCTTCTTAATTTTCTTCAATCATTTCTTTCATCTCCTCTGCATTCTCCTGCACATCAACGTTCACATAAACCCCCATTACCTTCCACTTCTCTCCTCCCATCTTTACCTATTCTACTATGAATCCTTCTTTTTGTTCTTTCCTGTCTTTCTTATCTTTTCCTGTTATACATTCATTCCTTACTCCAATCACCATTCCTCCCATTGCTCTGCCATTTTTATTCTTCCTCTTTGCATTTTTCACTTGCCATTTGTAAACTCTTGGTAACCTTCCCCTTACTCTTTCCCATCCCTCTTCATCTAGCCACGTCTCCATCATTATGACTACATCCTATCGTTTCAAATGTCTCATAAACTCCCTATCCTTTCTCTCCAATCCTGCTAAATTCCAGTAACAAATCTTCCAGTCTTCCCTACTTTCGTTTCTCATCATTTTTTGCTTCCTACTATTTCTTATTATCCTATATCCTGTTCCTTTCTCTCCTATTTTTCCTGCACCTCATTTCTTACTATCTGTCCCCTTCCTTCATCCCAATCCCACCGCACTCCGTCTATCTGTATTCTCCCATACTTAACCCAAGTTCCCCCCTTCGCACTTCCCTTCCTACATTTTGCATTTCCTCTATTCCTACCTTAGCACTAATCCTTTTTAGTACTTCATCCACCCCTTCCTTCAGCTCTTCCTCCTCTAATCTTATACCCTTTATCACTATGTTTAATTTTCTTTCTTCCCTCTCTCTCCTTTCTATTCTTTGCTCTATTTTTCTCTGCCTTTTCATCTTCTATTCCCAGTCTCTACCCCACCACTATCCCGGTTCGAGCTTTCAAGTTTCTCCATCCTACCTTGCATCTCCTCTACCTTTTTATCATTATCTTCTTCCTGCTTTTCTAACTGTTGTTCTAATTACGGCATCCTCTTTTCTAATTTTTCCCGAATTTTTCTCTCCTCTCTTCCTTTTGATAAAAGCCTCGATTGAACCTACGCTTTTTACTCTTAATCTTTTCTTTTCTATAGTTTTTTATACTTCCCCCTCGCCTTTCTTTCCTTCATCTCTTCTTTCAGCGTACTGAACACTTCCTGCTCTAGATCTGTTTCTTCCGCGGAGATACTCGTTCCGCTAGCCGTGAATCAAATTCAAACTCTCCCGCCTTCTGTGCTTTTCTGCCTCAATCAACCGTCGCGGTCTGTTACCTGTCTCGCCTTTCGGCGTCGCTACAAAACCCTGCTACTACCAACCCGATCAACACAGTCCTCTCACCCTATCACAAATCTTCAAACAAACTTCCACACAAATCTGTCTCAATCCTCCAAAATATCTACCCCCCCCCCCTTTCCAATATCACAATCCTTCAATTAATCTCTCGCATCCACACCCTTCTACACACTTTCACAATCCACTCGCCTCAAATTTCACCACAATATCAGAAAAACTCAGCATCAACAATTCCCACTACTTCACACTTTCATGCCGGAAACGGAAGTCCCCGTGAAAATAAGTTTTAGGGGGTTTTTCTAATCACAGAACACGTGTTTGGTGTGACAACTTCAAATTTCCAAAATTTTACCCAAATTTGAAAATATTATTAATTTGGTACATTTCTATGAAAATCATGACGAAGAGGGTATTCGGGTCACAGGACGCAAAATTGGGGCAAAAGTAATAAATTCCAAAAATCGACTAAAATTTGGAAAATTTCATTGACTTATTAAACTTCTATAAAATTCAGTAGATTATTTTTTAGTGGCACAAAACACGAATTATAAAACTTCTATAAAAGTCAGTAGATTATTTTTTGCGGCAAAAAACACGAGTTTAGGTTCAACATTAAAAAGTTCAGAAATTCGACTCAGATTCTGAAAATATAATTCGTTTTCTTAAAATTCCGTACAGTTTAGTAGGATGGAAGTTTTTGGGGCGCGCAACGCAAATTTGGAGTTAATTATAACGGAATAACGGAATTGACGTAAATCTACCAATATAGCAATAACATTTTATTAACTTATGGCAGATTTCTAAACTTTTGAATTTTAAACCCATGATTTTATTCAATAATCGATTCTAAAATTAAAATATAAATTAATGCTAATATAATTTAACATTGTGTGCCTTCTACAAGTGGGATACAGTGTACACTAGGGTGACCAAAAAATCTATTGGAAATTTTAATTAATACCGGCCGAAAATTTGTTCGAATTTACAAAAAAATGAATCCAATTTTTTAAAATTATATTTAGGGTTGTCGCAATCCCCATTAAGTTTGACACGTATTCCGTATGAGAGAAAAAGAAGTTTTTGTCAATTTCATTCAGGATCCTCAATATACGTTGAGTGGATTTGGAACTTAACACTTCTATGCACAATTAGCTATGGAATATGAATAAAATATCAACTTTATAAGTCTGTTTTATAGGTGGCCAATAGGTTGGTCCAAAAATGCATCGTAAAAATTTTCTTCATGCTAGATGCAAACGATCTCCCGAAATCGTTTCGAAATCCGAGAAAAGTAAACGCGTACGTTTTTTTTAATTTTGATTTTTAATGGTGCCTGTTGGAACTTAAAATTTGCATGGGAAATTGACTCTTTTAAGCAGTTTGTTCTCCTTTTTCTCCGAAAATCGGAACGGCAGTTTATTATCTGAAAAAGACTTCATTTATTTTAAAATTTCTTCCTATTGTTTAAACAATTAATTATTATTATGAATTTTCAATTTTTTGCGAATTATAGTAGAAAAGTTAGCTTTTCTTGTAATAAACCCATAGATTTTAATTAATTAATGAATATTTTTTTCGGTAAATTCAGGAGTTACATTTTTTCTTCAAATAATAAATGTTATAATTAGTGTTTTTCAAAGTCAAACAATTTTATTACTTACATTTTTTTCTTCATTTCTCAGACTACATTTCCTACCACTGTGCGTCGCGAGATAGTGTTAATTTGCTGATGTCTAGAAACTTTTTACTGTACTCTCTAGCAACATGCAATAAGAATTGTTTTTGATCCTCATCTCTCTTTATCAAATCGTTGGTCAGATATCAATTTGACACCTCTCTCTCTGCTACATCGTTGACTACTTTGAGCTGAGAAACAATTTTTTCCCCTTTTTCATGGGCTGCATTCCCCATCCAGTGTAAAGCGTCTTCTTCAAGGAAAGATGTTTCTATCTAAAAAGCTGAAAATAATTTCATTGAAGAAACCTTGGCAGCAAGAGGTGCATTGAACCATATTTTAACGTAAAATTTTACTAGAAATATACTAATTTCGCGGCTTTAGGATCTCGAGAGGAAACTCCTTGTGGTACTACCTCTTCTAGGAAAATTACAATAAGTTCTAGGAATTCTCGGTAATCTTCTCGACAGTGTTGATCATTGAACTTTCCTCTCGCAAAAAAAGTTCATCTACTTCACCTGGAAGAGCTTTCATATGATGACGACAAGAAAACAGTATTTTATCATCCCCCATGGCAACCTCTAGAAACTTACAAGCATCTTTCTTCTTTTCAGTATTTGAAGCTGTCATATCACAGCAGGAAGCTTTCACCTCACAAAGGAAGTCCCATTGTAAAAGAGTTTCATAAACGGTCTCGGCTTCATCTTTCCCCGTTCCTGATTCAGCTTCGGGGGCTCTACAAAACATTTCCTCGTCTTCTGTGGTGATTAGAATAGGCAGTCGATTCACTTTATGCTTGCCAGTGAGTGCAGGCAGCAATTTCCCATTCCAATGTAGGAAGGCTGCTTTATCATTGAACTTCTTCTCCTCTCATTTTCTCCATGCATTCTATTCTGAATTTTCGTCTGAATCTATGTATAGAAGATCTGCTCAAAATAGCTGAAGATAGGTTGACACCTAGAGCATCAGCACAAGCCATAAGGATATGAAATGCTTGTCTCTCACTCCACATGCTCTCCACATGCGTGTTTAAAATGAAAAATTTTAATGAAATTCTAATGTTAATAATTTTGTTTACTTCATAACATTAAAAGCGTTGAAACAGTTGAATTTAATGATCACAAATGGTTGATTTAACTTTTTAATTATGTTAGCCACAAACGTTTCGAAACGTATAGAACACGTCAGCAATCAGCATGTAATGCAAGAATTTCTTAAAAACATTAGAAATTAACAGTAGGTAAACATTCTTCGTATTTATGGAATTTCAACGTTCTCTAAGCTTTCTAAAACGTTTCGGCAAATACAGAGAATAAATTGTGAAATAATGAATAAATAGGTAAATCATTTTCTTGAAATAAATTTTCGGAGCACAGTAAAAAAAAGTGTTTAAAATGATACCGAAATCAATATCATTTTGATATGCAGCAGAAATGATACCGAATTCAAGAGCATTTTGATCGGCTGAAGTGAATGATCGACTTTTGGGATCATAATGATCTGATTCGGTATGATGTATCAAGTCAAACCAAGATGGCTGACGTTCTTACAATACTTCAGCTCATATTCAAGCTTCTTATGGTTTCTGATTGTGCAGTGTACTTGAAATGTTAAAAAAATAACGAAATCTGATATTAGAAAATATCACCTGTTTACTGTTTACTGTAAGGTACATTAAAAAATGCTGAAAAGTGTTATAAATGATCATCGTGAAGGATTTTCCCTCTGTATCATTTGTAAAACTTATGTGTGAAAAGATGCGAAACTTACCCAACAGTTCCGCTTGCTCACAAGCACGTTTTCTCCAAATTTCCAAAATTTACAGTTGTCTCTCCTTTTTATCAATGTATGTTCTCACGGCTGTAAGACATTCTTTTCGGTTCTCCTTCCTGTGATTAGTTAGAAATAATTTAATTTCGGCTGAAACTTTCAAATTCTCTAACACTGATTGCGGTGCGATATCGAAGATCATTTTCAGCTTTTGTAAAAAATCATTCTTATTCTTCACTTTTACTTCTACTCTCGATTTGTAATTTTTTTGTACTTTTTCCAAGCAGCATTGGTGATCTTTTATCGATAGATTTGCCTTTGTCCATAAAACTTTCACTTCATCCACGACAAGATAAGCAATCAGTCTGAAACTTAACTTCACGTATCTCTCAAAACCTGTAATTTGCTTGGAAGTTTACTTTCAATAATTTGCTGCTCTTCAAAATCAACTAAAAACTCTTTCTTCTATAATTCTGACATGATAATATATAAACGTAGCTAACAGTGTCACGGCCGAGAAACTAATGGCTACTAAGAACAGTACAAAGGGACAGGGGAACGAAGGAAGAAGCAGTCCTATTCAACATGGAGGGTCCTTTCGAAAAAGTGGGGAACACGAATGCAATTACACAAAGAGCCGAAGATCTCTGTTGAATATAAATCCACAGTAGGTGTATACCCAAGAATGTTGGAGAAGTCTCTCAATAGAAATATTTGAGATGAGACATTATAATACTATTAGAAAAAGTCGCCAGTGACCATTAGTACATCAGTAGTTAATGGGACTTTAAGCACTCAATTAAAAAACGATTAGCAGAGAAGAAGAATATTCAAATGTTGTTTGAGAAAATTCTTTCAAAATTGATTGATAAACAAATCACATCATGACTCTGTTACCAACAAAGATGAATTTTCTAATATGATTTGATGAAATGTTGATAATAATTTGCAAAAAAGTTTAAAAATTATCAAAACAATCAATTGTTTAAACGATAGGAAGATTTTTGAAAATAAATAATGTCTTTTGGAGATAATAAACTGCCACTCCTATCTCAAAAAACAAAGTGTAGGCTTTGGACCCACTCCTTCGACTTGCGGGTTCGATTCCCGCCTCGCACTCTGGAAGAGTCTCGGTGGCCCATGCGGTGAACACTAGCCTAGCAAGGGAGTTGTTCATCTCCGGAGAGTCGTTGGACCGGTACCTCTAGAGAAAAAGGTTTTCACTAAGTACTTAAGGCTGTTGCTCTTGGTGGTTCGGAACCCACCTTAAGCTGTAGGTCCCCCTTCCACCACCAAGTAAGTGTGTGGAGGGTGTGTAAAGGAACAGAGAAGGTGTAAGAAAAATGTAAATCCTTAGGGGACACATTAGAAGCTTCCATTCCAACTGAAGAACATTTTTGAACAATACAATAGAGTTCAGGTAATGATTTCCGGAAAAAGGAGAACAAACTGCTTAAAAGAGTCAATTTCTTGAAGACTGTACATTTTTTTATTTAAAGGTAGTTTTTAGGGCGATTTGAGGATGGGTTAGGGTCTTCAAACCCATATGTATAATAGGTCAAATTCTTCGTTGGAAAGTTTTCTATAAGTGTTATAACTTTAAAGTCAACTTTTCCCTAACCCTGAACAATTATTTGAAAAATACCAAAAAGTGACTTTTTCCCATGCATTTTCCCATGCAAATTTGAAGTCCCAACAGGCATCATTAAAAATCAAAATTTAAAAAAAAACGGGTTTACTTTTTTTGGATTTCGAAACGATTTGGGTGGATTAGTTTGAATTTATTTAAAAGGCGCCATTTTGGACCATTCTAGTGCTCAAAGAAACCGCAGATGTTA
Organism: Belonocnema kinseyi; assembly: GCF_010883055.1. Classification (NCBI taxonomy): domain Eukaryota; kingdom Metazoa; phylum Arthropoda; class Insecta; order Hymenoptera; family Cynipidae; genus Belonocnema; species Belonocnema kinseyi. The sequence goes on along the minus strand of NC_046658.1, from coordinate 93,441,195 downwards.
AAAAATGGGTTTTAAGAAATGTTGGCGCTAATTATAATTTTTTGCAGTCTTTTCAATGAAAATTATCTCCGGTACATAAATTTTCATTTCATTTTGATAAGTAGATGTTTATATAAATTGTTCAAATAATTTATTATTGTTTTTAGAAATTTACTCATAGAATAGAATTAGAAAGTCGCGGTTTTTTAAAACATTTTTCCACTTATTATCCATTTTTCAATTATAGGAGGTAATAGTTCAATCGTGTTAACCAGAATAATTTTTTTCTTAATTTATTCTTAGGTTTAATGATATTCTCTTAGAAAGATGCTACTAAATTGCAGTTTTTAAACCAAATTTATTATTATCGCCATAATTATTTCATATGAATTTTGCTAGAATTTTTCGATCTTTTCTGAAATGTTCACCTGCTTGCCTATTTTTCACTGAGGGTGACTTAATAATTAATTATACCTATCAAAAATAATTTTTAAACAAACTATTCTTATTTATGACTATCTTTATCTATATCAATGCCTAATGGATAAGAGTTTTTCTCAAATTTGTAAATTTCAGTCCTTTTTGACTAAGGAAGGTAATACTTAATGAAAGTAAACAATAAAGTTGTCTGATAAATTTAATATTGTTTATATCTGTCTTCTTTTATACAAGTGCTAGAAAGTAGCGGTTTCTTCTAAAATCTTTAACTTTGCTTCGTCTTTTCTGATATGAACAAATAATAAGTCAATCTCAACAAAAATCATTTTTCAAATACCATTATTGCTTGAGTGAATTATTTTATCCACATATTTTTAGAATTATTCAAATTAAATATATTTAATAATAGTCACTTGTTTAACTAGTTAATTTTCTTGCGTCTAATTGATTTTTTAACTTATATTAATTGAAAATTTGACAAAAAGTCAATTTTTTAAACTACAGTTTTCTAGGATTATCCTTAAGAAGTATCACTAACAATAATAATAAATTATTTAGGCAATCATTATTGTTATGATAATTGAAATCCTAAACCCTCTAATTGAAAATTAGACAAAAAGTGGACAAATTTTGAAAAAACAGCGACTTTCTAACTCTAATGTGTGAGAAAATGACTAAGAACAATAATAAATTGTTTAAACAATTTATGTCAACATCTAGTTATCAGCATGAAGTGGTTGCTCGTGCACAAGAAGCAATTTGTATTAACAAAAACTGTAGAAAAAAAATTAGCGTAAAAATCTCCCAAAACCCATTTTTTTATTTATGGGTTTTTTTTGAAACCCTATCAAACAAAGTTATGGGAATGATATTTGAAAAGTGAGATTCATCAATAATGCAGTAACTTTTTTCTGAAAGTGTTGCATTCCATGAGTATAACCCTACATTTTTAGGTAAAAATATTTAAAATTACGTGATATGAATTTTTAAATTGAAAAGCTTACTTTTTGTCATTTTTTGTTGTTGTTTTTTTAATAACTTACATTGAATTAATGACTATGAACCCGATTCTATTTCAAAAAACATGTATTAAACTACATTGCATAATTCTGGTGTGCAAAAATATTCAATATCGGCTGCGCGGAACAAGTTTGAAAACGTGGTGTGAAAAAAACCCGTTGTTTCTATTTACTGTGCAGAGAGACGTGCCGTTCAACTCAATGCGCAGCCATACAATACACGTTAATCTACTTCACATCCATACGTGACACGTAACTCAATTGCGCACCCACAAAAACCATGTAACTCTACTACGCATATATAAATGTCCCCCTTACTTCACTGCGCATCCATATGTAACGTGGAGCTATACAGCGCATCCTTAATTTTCATAGAATTCTACGACGCAGAAACAAGTGCCATGTTACTTTACGGCGCTGTACTGTGCAAGCATAAGTACCACATAACTACACTACACATCCATAAATGGCACATAACTTTATTGCCCATCCGTGAGAGCTATATTCCATACTGCGCATATATTCAAGTGAACTCAATAATTTTAATCCCTCGACGTAAATTGTTTTTCTCTCCCAAATTGCCTTTGTAAATTGCTCATATGTAATTAAAAGAACCTTTAGGTTGCACGCGAAGTTAAAGTATACAGAATTACAAAAAGGGTAAGTTTTTACCCCCCCCCCCCCCCCCCCCCCCCCCCCCAACACACTAGGTCATTGTAGTCAAATGCGAAAAACACGATCTATGTGATAACTAATTGCTAGTCGAAAATCTAAGAGAGAAGGACTGACAATAAGAAGCGTTTTATTTATCTTCGTGAGATATTAAGCCGCTTCAAACGGCTGTCAAATTCGCAAGGAGTAAACTAAATCTAAACGGTTGAGTTGTTGGACGCCACATTTTAGGCACATGATCTGAATGCAATAATACCAGACGCTTCAGCTCGCTTTTTCCCGAAAAGATCCTTTCTGTTGTTGTATTTTGTAATTGATAATAAAACGATATTTCTCGCTTGAAAGTAGCGCGAGCTGTACAGTGAAACGGTAGTATAATGGCCGCGAGGGAATGGAGCGGAAAGCGGAGGACTCGCCTGTATCCCCACGTGTCCCTCAAACGGCTGTCAATTTGACTACATCAAAACTACATCTAAGCGCACGAATTGTTGGCCACAATATTTTAATCACATAATCTGTATTTGCTTAATTTCGACCGAAATTATTTTTTATAGATGTTATTATTTTAAGGCCAGTTGTTAAATTCAAGTTTGAAACAGAGTTTAGGTTAGACTGGTTAATTAGATAGAATATTATTTTAGAGACCTGATACCAGTGGTTTTTTTATCTTTGTATGACAGAGGTCTCTGTGTTGTACGGTTGATAAGTAGAAGAACTACTATATCATAATCAATTTTTATTACGCGAAATTAATTGAAAACGCGAGAAAAATAAGTTCTAAAAAATTCACTGCGGGCTGGTTTTGAACCAACAACCTCCTCATTACATGTGAGGGGCGCTACCAATTTCCAGCCAGTTTCAAGCGAAAGAAAATAATATCCCCTTTCAATCACAAAAAACAACGACAACAAGAACATTTTCGGGAAAAAGCGAGCTGAACGATTCAGTGTCATTGCCTTTAGATCATGTGATTAAAATATTGTGGCGAACAATTCATGCGTTTAGATTTAGTTTTGATGTAGCCAAATTGTTAGCCGTTTGAGAGACACGTGGGAATACAGGCTAGTCCACCGGTTTCCGCTCCTACCCCTCGCGGCCACTCTACTACCGTTTCACTGAATAGCTCGCGCTACTTTCAAGCGAGAAATATCGTTTTATTATCAATTACTAAATACAACAATAAAAGGATCTTTTCGGGAAAAAGCGAGCTAAACCGTCCGGTGTTATTGCATTTAGATCATGTGCTTAAAACACGGCGTTCAACAACTCAACCGTTTAGATTTAGTTTACCCCTTGCGAATTTAACAGGCGTTTGAAACGCCTTAAGACTTCTTAACAGAGAGATTTATGCCATTTCACTTGGCCTTCGTGCAGAAAAAAAATTAAATAGGCCAATCCGTTTCCAATCAAATAGGATTTTACACTTGAATTCGCATAATCTTTTGAGGATGAATTTTGTTGCAAGAAAACGTAGAAAATCCGATTGTAAAAATAAATTTAATATTTTTGTAATTAAATATCTCTCTCAAAATAGAAACCTTAATCATTTGAATTACAGAGAATTTAAGCGTCACCTTATGTCCTGTTTCTGTTACATCATTTCCGTGCCTGAAAACGCAGTAGGTTTTACAGCAAATACGGATATAACTAGTACAATACGTATGTACACCTGCTGAGTGTCCAGACAACCGGAGCGTCCGGCTCCTTTCAAACCCCGTATAAGACAAGCAGAACTAAAAATTCAGAAGCACCGCACGTGCAAAATACAAATGTGTATTAGAAATGCACGTTCATATAGTCACTTTACATAACAGCTTTCTGGTCGCGGACAATTGTCCAGAGGTGGTCCCGAAGGAATTAACCCCCAAGCGGAGGTGTGAAAACCGTGCCGAAAGCTGAATAGCACCTGGGTGAGGTGTCTAGAACGGTGACTCTGGGATACCGGGCGACCTCTCAGAGTACGCAGCCTTATCCTTGCATGCGGGGCTCTACAAGGATGGACGAATTTCTTTCCCTAGCTTCTCGTGGGAACAATAATGACAACAGCAAACATAGTTGTAGTAAGTGCGGTTCAAAACAACAGAACGCGCAAGGCTCCCGACAATGGGTCGGCCAACATTGCCGACCAATCTAGAGCTGGGGGAGCCAATGAAAATGGATTCAATGCGATGGATCGGCGGGATCTCGCTACCTTTGGGTGGACGGAGCAACTGAATCACGACTTGCTAGTCTGCTACGATGCGAGTGTGGCCCGTGAACGGAGTTACATGGCACGGCTGCATGCTCTGTGGTGCGAGAAACACCCGGAGCTATCGCAGTTTTCGCAGCAACGTCTGCGAAACCATGCTGAACTACTCCGTAAAAGGGGCTATGTAAGCGAAACGCCTACTCTACCACAGCTAGAACAAGCCGGCAACAAAGAAAGAGAGGGGACACTAAGACCAACCGCGGGCAGGTATTCAATAAATGAAGGGCGATGCTTTACGACCCGGAGAAACATCAACACCAAGGTTTCGCTCAAGCCTAAAGATCTGGCTGGAATGGATGACGAGCTTCGTGGACATTTTTCCGGTGAATCCGACCTCTGGGCTATTAATTATTGTGTGTATAATGCAGAGAGAGCCTTTGCCGATTCGAACCATAAAACTAAACAAACGGTTGATCATAAGACCAAAAGACGAATGCATCAACTTGCCATAAAGATAGGCTGGGCAAGACAGTATGCGTCCCGCATTCAGTGTGTGATTGACTACATCACATCTGGCAGGAATTTTACCGCCAAGGTTCGAAAGTTCTGCTGGCCATCAGGCAGCATATTGTTGAGAGAATACGGATACTATCTGACGCTAAGAGAAGTCCAGAGCGGAGGGAGAGGTGGGTCAGAGAAAATCAACAGTTTCTCT
>NC_046658.1:93433872-93436084 GCF_010883055.1 Belonocnema kinseyi | reverse complement strand
TGACAAACTGCTCTCAATCCCAGCGAAATCGCGGTAAAATTTCAGCCACAACCACGTCTCACGACCGTGTGATAGGTGGTTACAGCCAATAACCGAATCAATACGACGATCCAGCAAAAGCCTCGTGCACCCTGAGGACACGGAGCGACCCAAGGACGACCGCCTTGTGCATTTTTCCCACATGTGTTTTAGCATATTGTTGACACGCAGGGATGCTTTTTAGGCTATTAGCAAGTGAAAGCTTGGCACCTCCAAGAGCGGCGCTGTTAAGTACGATCAGTTTAACAGAATATTCCGGGTACAATCGTTGCAACTCCCTTATAAGGTCTCGATACCGCTCTTTCTTTTCATTCTCCTTGGCTATGATGTTTTTGTCAGCTGGTTCCGAAAATTCGATAACGGACATGGTTCGCTTCTCGAAGTCAAGAATAACCATGTCAGGCATCGAGTGTGCAACAGTAATAATTGTCAAGAATATAAAGTTTCAGTATATGCGGCACTTTCCGTTCTCGACAATTGACTCAATTTCCCTAGGAGCATTTAGAGGAGCGATATTAAGGTGAATGCCGTAGGAGTGACAGAGATGGTAATAAATCACTCTTAGTGCCGCATTGTGCCTTTGAATGTAGGTCGTTCCCGCGTGTGTTGGACAACTAGATAGTATGTGAACTAAATGCTCGGGGTGTGCATGGCACGCCCTGCAGCTATCATCGGGAATGCCTTGGCTCAAAATGTGGCGACGGTATGTTAAGGTAGAAATGATACCCTCTTGGCATGCAAAAATGAAACCCTCTGTACCAGACTTCAATCCGGGCGATTTAAGGAAAGCAAACGTTAGCTCACAAGACATTGACTGATCCTTCAAATTTCTGTGGAAGATACCGTGCATCCTCTTATCGAGGAGCTGTTCACGAAAGTTTTTCTCTTGTGCTTTCTTAATGTGGGCTTTCAGGAGTGAGTACTCGAGATAGATTAGATTGGATTAATTTTTCTCACCCCTAATACTGAAGTCAAGTCCGAGCGTTTCAGCAGCCTCCTCCACTGCTTTGTACAGAAATGCTCCTTTGCCCACTTCTTCGTGATTCCTGACCATTTTAAAAAGAGGGTCTCTTCCATTTGCAACTCTATGTGCTGTACCCAGAATAATCCTGTTATGAGGACATTCAAGACTCAACATTCCGCGACCCCCTTGACGGCGTGAGATGTACAGTCGCGGAACGGAAGACTTAAGATGCATGCTTTTGTTCATGTGCATAACATTTCTTGTCCCGATATCAAGAGATCTCAGCTCGTTCTTCGTCCATGGAACTACTCCAAATGAATAGAGTAGTACCGGGACGGCAAGCATGTTCGTTGCAGATACTTTGTTTCTCGCCGACAGTTCGGAAGACCAAATCTGTCGGATGAGACGTTTGTATCTGCTTCGGAGAGTATCCTTTATAGATGTCACATCCTGGATGAGGCTCTGTGGCACGCCCGGGTATGTATAAGTCTCTCCAGCGCAAAGGTGTCATATGGCTCTTCTATCAACGAGCTCAGGATCTTCAGGGATGCCATTAAGTTTTCCTCGCTTCAAATAAACCATGGCGCATTTGTCTAACCCAAAATTTCATTCCAATTTCCTTAGTATATCGTTCGACAATCTGCAGAGCTAGATGCAGTTGCTCTCTGTTTTTAGCATAGATGTTAAGATCGTCCATGTAAAATACATGAGTGACCTTGTACTTTCGATCTGCAGGATTGCCGCACATGCACACGTCGGAATGGCGCAGTGCTAGAGATAGTGGCAATAATGTAAGCCAAAGAGGAGTGGACTAATGGTGTCGCCCTGAAAGACACCTCTCTGAAACGTGACCTTGTTAGTTGTCACACGATTTTTGCCAGATGAGATAGTAAATCTGGTTTTCCAAAGCAGTATCAATCTCTCTATGCACCCAACTATTTGCGGATGAACCTTTAAGATTTCCAAAAGACAAATGATAAGTCTATGGGATGTCGAATCGAAAGCTTTCCGATAATCAATCCAGGCTATCGATAGGTCATGCTGGTAGAATGCTGCATCTTTGCAGATACATCTATCGATGAGCAGGTTCTCCCGACATCCGGCTATGCGTTTCTTTGAGCCTCGTTGTTCATACATTTCTTGCCACACAGGTTCAATTGCCCGAACAATCCTATCATTTAGGATAGCTGTGAATATCTTATAAAGCGT
>NC_046658.1:93432579-93433772 GCF_010883055.1 Belonocnema kinseyi | reverse complement strand
GCATAAAGCAAGTGGTGTGACGTCACCCGCCCTCAAAAGCAAAGAAATTGTATGCTGGGTTTGATCAAAATAATAAAAATAATTTATTATCAACGGTTTTTTGCCAAAATTAATTACACTTATGATAAGTGATTTTTTTGCAACTTGTTCTAATTTAAACGTTGCTAAACTCCAAGAGTAAACGCACAATAATAAGTAAATTGAACGAATGAAGTTATTCATTTCAAGGATATATTTTTATTTATTTAATTTAGTAATTTAGAATAATTACTTTAGGCGAAGCGTAACATAAAGTCATATATGAAATACTGCATCCAGAAAACGTAACCTTACATTTTTCATAAGTGGGTTTATATAGCAAATGCATCTGTGAATACTTATATGAAATTAAGAATTACAAGATTTATAATTAGTTTTATGAATATTTCATTTTTTAATACTTGTTAAGTCAATAAAACATCCAATTTTTCCCTATGATTATAGCTCACATGCAAACCGGCATCTCCTATATATAACACCGTGGAAATTAGTAAATTAAAAGTTTAATTTTATCAAAAGAAGCATATTTTATATTTTTCTATTCAAAATATACATATTTACTTAGCGTTGAAATTAGGTTTTGAAAAAATATACTGATAATTTTAAAGATGTTGGGCCCATACGTCATGCGAAACAATTGTGTACGATTTTTTTCGATCCTCACCTTTGGGTATTGATATAAATACTCCTTGTGGTTTTTTGACAGAGATGTTCTTAAATATCACCACAAAATACGAATGATAGCCTTGTTTTGTTTCCATTTCTATGAAAATAACGTGAAGCTTCAATTTTATTCAATTATCTAGTTATAAATGTGTATTTTACTTCTTCATAAAATATCCTTTCAAAAAAGTTTTTAAAAGCTATACTGTTATTATTAGTGATTCAAGGGCATATGCTTCAATACTTATAAACACTTTAGGGGCTAACCTTATTGAAAAGATGGATTTGATCCTTCCATATGTATTTGTACTTGTATTTACTCTTAAAAAGCTCATAGGATTGGATAGCCTTTTACGAAACAGGCTGTATACATTACAGATAAAATGCGACGATTGATTTCACGATTAAAATAAATAACGGCTATTGAAGAAGAGTATAAAGAGATGAACTACAATATACATAATTAAGTCGAAGCTATCAACAGTAGGATA
>NC_046658.1:93422213-93432479 GCF_010883055.1 Belonocnema kinseyi | reverse complement strand
GAATTCTTTTGAACTCAAAGTTTATAAATAACTGAACTATAAGGAACAAAAATATTCTGGCCAATGACCTATTCTTTTAACATATTTGGCAGAATTTGTATTCTTTTCTTTATCAGTGAAATTAGCTTTGCTTTAAGCTTAAATATTTTAACAAATTGTGACGTAAATTTGAAATAAGTGTCGAACCAATTTTGGTTTTTTAAAACTGACTCTTATCAAATGTAAATATCTCAGAAAGATAAATTTCACGCCGTCATCCTGAGAGATAGCGAATATAGTACAGATTATATAAGCTAATTAAGCACTATAGAATTCGTTTGTTATATTTTTAATTCAAATTAACCATCAATACATTAATCAATCTTTCTCCTGCTTGGAAAAGATGAGGGTTGTCTGTGCTGTGGTCTTACCCTTGGTCGTTATCCTCAATGCCATTGGTGAATATATTAATATAATATTTTTCTAATTATATCCATTTTCTTGCCTACGCATTAGCGCATATCTAATTTGCGATGCGCCGATTTGGAAAACTCTGAACTGTACACGTATGTAACATTCCTTAATAAGTTGTCTGACCGTTGTTGCGAACTATTAAAATGAATTTTATAAGATTATATCCAGATATTTTTAGGATTCAATTGCCGTGATATTTTTTACCTGATAAATAATCATATGACTTGCTTTTCTAAGACTCACTGGTAATGCTACGGAACTGTCACACTAAGGGCGGATTTCGGGGGTTAATAAATATTATCTTCTAGTTTAGGATATAGCTTCATGTATTCAAAAGGTGAATTTAGTGACTATTTTTATTTTTTGATGTCTGCTTTGCATCGCGATGCTTGAGATCCGTATAATTAAAAGTATCAGGGGTAGTTTTTGGTAATCGTGAATATTCAAAAGAAAGAACATTATTAAATTTTATATTAAATATAGTTGAATACGACAAAAAAGACGAATTTTCAAACAAATATTTTATTTTTAACTAAAAAAGATCAATTTTAAATGCAGAAATCCCTATTCAAATTTCCAAATGAAAAATTACAGCTGACCAAGAAAATTCGATTTTTCTACTAAAATTATGAATCTTCAACCAAAAAAAAATGAATTTCTAACAAAGGTGTTTTACTTTTAACCAAGTAGTTGAGTTTTCTACAAAACGATGAATTCTCAACGAAAAATGGAATAGCTGATGTTTCCAGCAAGAAGAATTGAAATTCTAAATAAAATATTTGTGAATTTAATGAAGAAGGATGAATTGTCAACAAAATTGTTGAATGCTCTTTCAGAATAAATAAATTTTCAACTGGACAGTTACATTTAAAAAAAAAGCGTTTCCAGCAAAACCGATGAATTTTTAAAGCATGAACGAAAACTTTCAACAATTATATTGACCTTTTAACCAAAAAAGATTCTTCATATAAGAAAGAAAAAACGTTAATCAGAATGTTAAACGTTGAAACCATAAAGGCGAATTATCGACAAAAGCGTTGAATCTTAAACAAAAAAGAATTACAAGCCAAGAAAGATGCTTAATTATCAACAAAATATTAAAATTTTTATTGAAATAATAACACTTTTAATAACAAAAAGTGTATATTTCTTACCAAAAGCATAATAAAAGACGTTACAACCGAAAAGCTAGAATGTTTAACCTCAAATGGTTGGATGTTCAAACAGAGATGAATTTTCATCTAAAATGATGAAGCTTCATTTCATATGTTTAAATTTGTAGTTAAAAAAATTAATTTCTAACAAAAAAGTGCGAATATTTACCTGGAAATCATTTCTCTCCTTTGAAAATCGCTTCCGTAGCTCTTCCTAATTCCGTCTTCCTCTTCTAGAAGATTTAAAAATTCCTGGAAGCAACGAGCAATGTTTTAGAAATATTTGTATTTAAGGGTGGAAGGAAAATTCTAATTTTTCTACATTGAGCTATCAAACTTTGTTTTCTGGTAATTATTTACTTAGCCTTCAAAAACTGTTTCTTTAAATTCACATGTTTAGAATTCGTCGATACTCAATGATTTTTCATTGAAGAAAAGTACGAGATTTTTTTTAAACATAAGTTTAAAAATGTCATTGTGTATGTAGACTTGTTAATCTTGCATGTAGCCTATAGGAATTCACATTTTACAGTTGTTACTTATGAAAATCCATGACACTATAAAAGCATTGAATATCATTTTGATTCAATTTCGGGATAAAATTAATAAAGTAGCATTTTATGTGTGTATAAACAGTATCTAATCAAGCAAACATAAAATAATTGAACTAATAGCATTAGATGTTAACAGCTATGTTGATAACTAGATTGGCAATTATTAGAATCATATTTACAGTTTAGGATATGCAATCATACGAGTTAACAAAACATTAAGAAAAATGTAATCCTATTTTTCTTGTTGCAGAATCCAGTACACAATTCGACTGTTTGCCTAATGGCGAACCTATTTCTGGCGTTCCTCGTCGCGGATCTAGTTCTTCTTCCTTCTTTTCTGACACACATTCTCCAACAAGGTCTCTTGCTTCCACCAAACCTTCTTCTTCTGTTGTGTCTCATCCACCTATCGAACCACCTAGGCGTGTCAGGTCCAGATCTCCTTGTGAATGGTCAACTTTTTCTCGCTTTTTTGGATGTGAAATTGAACAACTTGGATTTATTCGACTTATTCCCCACAATAATCAGAGCCGCGTATTCGAACTTCGAAGGTACATTTTTCCTGCAAATACACGAGTTCAATTGAGAACCACAAATAATATCCTGAGGCCCATGCCCACCGAAGAGCAAATTGTATTATCAACGACCAATGGTGACGTCTGGGCAATACTGGATAAATTGTCAAACAGACAAACAGTTTTTCGAGGAATATATGAATCTCAGCCTAATCGTTTAATGGGGTTAAAACGGGCGAAAATAAACATGGGCAGCGGGGAGGTTAAATTATTAACTGCAGAAGAAATCAAGGAATGTCCAATAGGCATCAGAAATCTAATCACAAAGAATTTTAGAGTGACAAATACAATTTTGTGATTTTCAAATCCTATTTTAGATTAGCGTTAGACCAGGAAACTGGAAAATGATGGGACATTTTTTGTAATAGCAAAAAAGTTGTAAATGACCGTGAATTTATTTTTAACCCGGAATTTTGAACATTTTTTAAGGAAACTATTGAATCACTTGAAACGTCACTAATTTTATACACGTGACATGATATAATTCAATTTTTAAGGTCTAAAAGGATTTAGTTTAGAGTGTGCAATCACTAAAGAACCTTTTACTTTAAAAAAATTCAATTTTAAGTCCTTATTTTGAAGCTGCAGGAGTACAATGTTTTCTACCAAGATTTAAGCCATCAATTATTAAAATTAGATTAATTTTCAGAAATTGTCGAAAAGCAATAACACAATCAAATACAATTACACGAAACATTTTGTTGAAATAAATATTTTGTGTATGCTAATATTACTGTGATTCTTAAATTCATAGACTAACTATTTTTGCAGAGATCTAATTTTTGGCACGTCAAATGGAAAATCATATTCAGTTACTTTTTTGTTGTTAAATATCTCATTATTAGCTCATTCGGTGTGTAATTTCGTACTTTTAATATTATATTATTATATATTATATATTATATTATATACTTTTAGTTTCGTAATTTTCTTAAAAAGACTCACTTTTTGTCGTTTTTTTCTAGTTTTTAAAAAAATAATTCAAATTAAATGAATGACTATGAACCCGATTCCATTTTTAAAAGCATATGTTAAAATAAATAGCATAATTTTGTTTTGCAAAAATATTTAATGCCGGCTGCGCTGGACATGTTTGAACACGCGGGGTGAATAACAGCCGTTGCGTCATTTACGTAATAAAGAGGAATTGTGCCATTTAAGGGTTAGGAAAATAATCGGACTATTTCTAGTGTTCCCTTATTATTTTTTATTTAAAATAATATTTATAATCATACTTGTCATAAAACTTTGAATACTGAATTTTTATTATACATTTTGCACCCCAAAAGAATAATAATACGAATTTAAAAGCTTTACTTTACATAGGAATTCCGATTCCTCGTAGGTTTTGATCGATATCCACTTTATTAGTTCTTAAGAAATAAGAAATGCGTTTGCAAGTATTTGGTATCCTATATCCAGTAGACAGTCTTAATTAATGCAGAATACTACTGCTCATCCGTACAGACTTTCAAACTTGACTGTGCAGATATACGTATCGTTCAACTCATTTCGCACCCTCGAAATAGACATAACTCTACCCGAGCCAAAGTTTCGTCGTCACTTTCAACTTCTCTCACTTTCATGAATGAAGTTGAATGAAGATGAAATGAAGTTAAAGTCTCAAAGTCAGCTAATGTATTTTCGTCTTTATATCGACTGCAAAAGCTTTTTTCACAATCATTAAGGAATACACGGAGAAACCTTTATCTGCAAGATTTGCTAAAAATCTGACTAGATTTTCCCTTTTTTTTGTTAGTTTGCAATAAAAATATTTGCAAAGCACTATAGTGACGTCCAGACAGACTGGTGCCCTGATTTAGTAAGCGACTTAGTAAAAATTGATGCAGTCAGATTAGCAGACCAAAAAAATATACCCAATTTGTGCCTCGCCGCGTTGAGGGTTACAACGCACGTATGCTTTACACAAGTATACAACGTAAATGCAGACTTAGTATGGGATTTTGAACTGTTTCGCACTATTATATTTATTTAAAGAACAATTGTACAGTACACGTTATTATAATTTTTACATTATCATATACATTCCGCAATATTATATTACAAGCTGAAACAGAAAAAATATGATTAAAATAAAGTATGTGGGAATCGAACACGGGTCTTCGACGTGGTAGGACGGCGATATTCCATCCTGCTAAACAAGATAATGAGATAAAGAAACTTTTTGCCCTTATGAAGTAAAGGCTAGCACTCAAAATTGATTTCCAGTAGAAGTTTCGTCGTCAGTTTCAACTTCTTCAAGCCTAAGCGTTATTCAATGCAAGGTGAAAATACAGAAAACCGTAGTTTCGACTTCTTTCACTTTCAGCACCGCAAACTGACAAAGTTGATCTTACTGATTTAACCTTTATTTTAACTTCAAACCATTTTGTCCCATTTCACCTTCTCTTTTAACGTGATGATTGTTTTCAGGAGATTTAATTTTCAACACACCCTTCACCCACCAGAGAAAAAAGCTAAACTGGAGTAGATAAATTAAAAAGCTCAATATACTTTTTTAAGCGCAGACTTCTTATTTTAATTGACTTTAGATATGTAAGCAGTCAATGAATGAATTCATTTAACAAATCATTCTTGGCACCCTTTTGAATTAGTTTGGTTTGGATCTGTCTGTTTCTAGCAGTTTTTTTTACTATATATTTTTATGTTTATGTTCTTATTGTTTTAATGTTCAATTACAATACTTAACAATGTGGAAAAGTATTAATATTCTCGTGAATGCAGTACTTTCGTACGCGCGCGCGCACGTGTGTGTGTTGTTGTGTGTGTGTGAACAGGGTGTTCTTTTCATCTTGTGACATTAGCATGTCTTAAGAAATACGCATACAAATAAAAAATGTCCGTTACTCTCGAAACGGTAGGGGAGGGGGTAACGTTAGAATTTAGAATTGCAACCAACCTTTTTTTATTGCCGATTCAAATTCTCCATTAAAAAATCCTTAATTTGTTATTCGAAAAATTGTTTGCGCATCGCGTTAGACGGCGATGCATGTGCAAAAAATCACATTGTTGACTAGTCATGGCATGCGCTTCCAAACGCAAGTAAAATGAAGATTCTTATTTCTTTCTTTTATCTCAACAAAACAAAAAGAAATGAGAAGACTTCAAATTAATTTATGCCAGGTACAGGATTTGGAATGCGGAAGCCGCACCCACATTCCACCCCCGGAGAAATAACCCTCGGTTGCGCGAATTGTAAAAAAAAATTTCCATAAAAGTAGACCTATTTTATAATGAAGAATTTGCATCTGCGATAAAAAACGCTGGTTTTAATTTTATATTATAAAGTTACACCCTCCCCTACCACACCGAGAGGGTGCGTTATGGGTTAAATTGTTGCAGATTTGTTTCTCCCCCTCGAAAATACAAAATTTTTGTAATGGACATTTTTTGTTTGGATGCGTATTTCTTAAGATATCTAAATTCACAAGATAAAAAGAACATTATGTTGCTTTCTAAATTTAAAGAAATATTAATTATTTAAACAATTTTAATTTCAAAATTAAGAATTATAATGCCTATTCGATGACTCTTTTTCTATGTTGATTCGAAAATCAACACGAACTAATAATTATTGAAACAATTTTACTTAAGAAATTAACGGTTTGACCATTTTCTATAAATAAATTTGTTTACGAAGTTAACTTAGAATGTCTACCCGATGACTCTTCTCTATTTTGCTATGAAAATTCACATAAACTATTGATTATTTAAACAATTTCAATTACGCTTTTCTATGTTGCTTTGTAAGTTTACAAGAACTTTAAATTATTGAAACAATTTTACATAAAAAATTAAGAGTTTGGTGTTTCTTCTACGTGTAGTAAGGGTATTTTTCAATTAATAAACACAATTTGTTTACGAAGTTAACTGAGATTGTGTTTGCGATGAATCTTTTCTAAGTTATTTGTTAAATGTATTTGATGAAATGTTTATAATAATTTGCAAAAAAGTTTTAAAATTATCAAAATAATCAATTGTTTAAACGATAGGAAGATTTTTGAAAATAAATAATGTCTTATGGAGATAATAAACGGCCACTCCCATCTCAAAAAACAGATATTAGACGAATTTTCAAGAAACAGATTATTTAAATAAATAAAATTTATTTTAATAAATAGAAAATAACTGCAGAACATTTGCGAACAATACAATAGAGCTATAGTAATGATTTCCGGAAAAAAGGAGAAAAAACTGCTTAAAAGAGTCAATTTCTTGAAGATTGTACACTTTTTATTTAAGGGTAGTTTTTAGGGCAATTTGAGGTTGGGTTAGGCTCTTCAAACCCATATGTATAATAGGTCAAACTATTCTTTGGAAAGTTCTCTATAAGTGTTATAACTTTAATGTCAACTTTTCCCTAACCCTGAACAATTATTTGAAAAATACCAAAAAGTGACTTATTCCCATGCATTTTCCCATGCAAATTTGAAGTCCTAACAGACAGCATTAAAAATCAAAATTAAAAAAAAACGGGTTTACTTTTTTTGGATTTCGAAACGATTAAGGGGGATAGTTTGAATTTATTTAAAAGTCGTCATTTTAAACCACTCTAGTGCTCAAAGAAACCCCAGATGTTAATAAAAGTTGCCTGATAAATTTAATATTGTTTGTAACTGTCTTCTTTTATACAAGTGCTAGAAAGTAGCGGTTTCTTCTAAAATCTTTAACTTTGCTTCGTCTTTTTTATATGACCAAATAATAAGTCAATGTCAACAAAAATTATTTTTCAAATACCATTATTGTTTGAGTGAATTATTTTAACCACATATTTTTAGAATTATTCAAATTATATATATTAAATAATAATCAATTGTTTAAGCAGTTAATTTTCTTGCCTATAATTAGTTTTTTAACTTATATTAATTGAAAATTGGACAAAAGGTCAATTTTTTAAACTACAATTTTCTAGGATTATTCTTAAGAAGTATCACTAACAATAATAATAAATTATTTCATCCATCATTATTGTTATGATAATGGAAATCCTAAACACTCTAATTGAAAATTGGACAAAAATTGGACAAATTTTGAAAAAACAGCGACTTTATAACTCTAATGTATGAGAAAATGACTAAGAACAATAATAAATTGTTTAAACAATTTATGTCAACATCCTATTATCAGTATAAAGTGGTTGCTTGTGTACAAGGAGCAATTTTTATTAACATAAACTGTAGAAAAACAAATTAGCGTAAAAATCTCCCAAAACCCATTTTTTTATTCATGGGTTTTTTTTGGAACCCTATCAAACAAACTTATGGGAATGATATTTGAAAAACGACATTCATCAATAATGCAGTAATTTTTTTCTAAAAGTGTTGTATTCCATGAGTATAACCCTACATTTTTAGGTAAAATTATTTAAAATTACGTGAGATATGAATTTTTAAGTTAAAAAACTTACTTTTTGTCGTTTTTTTTTTTTTTTTTAATAACTTAAATTAAATTAATGACTATGAACCCGATTATATTTTTAAAATCATGTGTTAAGCTACATTGCATAATTCTGGTGTGCAAACATATTCAATACGGGCTGCGCGGAACAAGTTTGAAAACGTGGTGTGAAAAACACCCATTGTTTCAATTTACTGTGCAGACAGACGTGCCGTTTAACTCAATGCGCAGCCATACAATACACGTTAATCTACTGCACATCCATACGTAACACGTAACTCAATTGCGCACCCACAAAAACCATGTAACTCTACTACGCATATATAAATGCACCCCTTACTTCAATGCGCATCCATATGTAACGTAGAGCTATACAGCACATCCTTAATTTTCATAGAATTCTACTACGCAGAAACAAGTGCCATGTTACTTTACCGCGCAGTACTGTGTAAGCATAAGTGCCACATAACTATACTACACATCCGTAAATAGCACATAACTTTATTGCCCATCCGTGAGAGCTATATTTCATACTGCGTATATATTCAAGTGAACTCAATAATTTTAATCCCTCCACGTAAATTGTTCTTCTCTCCCAAACTGCCTTTGTAAATTGCTCATATGTAATTCAAAGAACCTTTAGGTTGCACGCGAAGTTAAACTATGCAGAAATACAAAAAAAGATAAGTTTTATTTACCTTCGTGACACATTAATCTGCTTCAAACGGCTGTCAAATTCGCAAGGAGTAAACTAAATCTAAACGGGGGAGTTGTTGGACGCCACATTTTAGGCACATGATCTGAATGCAATAATACCAGACGCTTCAGCTCGCTTTTTCCCGAAAAGATCCTTTTTGTTGTTCTATTTTGTAATTGAAAATAAAATGTTATTTCTCGCTTCAAAGTCGCGCGAGCAATACAGTGAAACGGTAGTATAGTTACCGCAGGGACAGGAGCGGAAAGCGGGGGACTCGCCTGTATTTCCAAGTGTCCCTCAAACGGCTGTCAATTTGACTACATCAAAACTACATCTAAGCGCACGAATTGTTGGCCACAATATTTTAATCACATAATCTGTATTTGCTTAATTTCGAGCGAAATAATTTTTTATAGATGTTATTATTTTAAGGCCAGTTGTTAAATTCAAGTTTGAAAGAGAGTTATAGAAACAGAGTTTAGGTTAGACTGGTTAATTAGATAGAATATTATTTTAGAGACCTGATACCAGTGGTTTTTTTATCTTTGTACGACAGAGGTCTCTCTATTGTACGGTTGATAAGTAGAAGAACTACTATATCATAATCAATTTTTATTTCGCGAAATTAATTGAAAACGCGAGAAAAATTAGTTCTAAAAAATTCACTGCGGCTGGGCTTGACCAACAACCTCCTCATTACATGTGAGGGGCGCTACCAATTTCAAGCCAGTTTCAAGCGAGAGAAAATAATATCCCCTATCAATCACAAAGAACAACGACAACAAGAACATTTTCGGGAAAAAGCGAGCTGAACGATTCAGTGGCATTGCCTTTAAATCATGTGATTAAAATATTGTGGCCAACAGTTCATGCGTTTAGATTTAGTTTTGATGTAGACAAATTGACAGCCGTTTGAGGGACACGTGGGAATACAGGCTAGTCCACCGCTTTCCGCTCCAACCCCTCGCGATAGCTCTACTACCGTTTCACTGAATAGCTCGCGCTACTTTCAAGCGAGAAATATCGTTTTATTATCAATTACAAAATACAACAACAGAAAGGATCTTTTCGGGAAAAAGCGAGCTGAACTGTCCGGTATTATTGCATTCAGATCATGTGCTTAAAACATGGCGTTCAACAACTCAACCGTTTAGATTTAGTTTACCCCTTGTGAATTTGAAGAGACCCATGAAAGGACATCGATTTTCAACGATTGAGGAGATAAAAACTGCATCGCTAAAAGAACTCAAGGCTATACCACAAAATGATTATCAAAAAAACTTCGATGATTGGAAAAAGCGTTGGCACAAGTGTATTATATCTGAGGGGGATTACTTTGAAGGGGACAACATAAATAATGAGGAATAAATGAATATTTTTTTTGAAAACCATAAAGTCACCTTATTTTTTGAACA
>NC_046658.1:93411188-93422113 GCF_010883055.1 Belonocnema kinseyi | reverse complement strand
AGTTCATCTTTTTATACTCTTCTTCAATAATCATTATTTATTTTAATCGTGAAATCAATCGTTGCATTTTATCTGTAATGTATACAGCCTGTTTCGTAAAAGGCTATCCAATCCTATGAGCTTTTTATAAGTAAATACAATTACAAATACATATGGAAGGATCAAATCCATCTTTCCAATAAGGTTAGCCCCTAATGTGTTTATAAATATTGAAGTATATGCCCTTGAATCACTAATAATAACAGTATAGCTTTTAAAAACTTTTTTGAAATGATATTTTATCAAGAAGTAAAATACACATTTATAACTACATAATTGAATAAAAATTGAAGCTTCACGTTATTTTCATAGAAAGGGAAACAAAATAAGGCTATCATTCGTATTTTGTGCTGATATTTAAGAAAATCTCTGTCAAAAATCCACAAAGAGTATTTAAATCAATACCCAAAGGTGAGGATCGAAAGAAATCGTACACAGTTGTTTCGCATGACGTATGGGCCCAACATCTTTAAAATTATCAGTATGTTTTTTCGAACCTAATTTCAACGCTAAGTAAATATGTATATTTTGAATAGAAAAATATAAAATATGCTTCTTTTGATAAAATTAAACTTTTAATTTACTAATTTCCACGGTGTTATATATACGAGATGCCGGTTTGCATGTGAGCTATAATCATAGGGAAAAATTGGATGTTTTATTAACATAACAAGTATTAAAAAATGAAATATTCATAAAACTAATTATAAATCTTGTAATGATTAATTTCATATAAGTATTCACAGATGCATTTGCTATATAAACCCACTTATGAAAAAAGTAAGGTTAGGTTTTCTGGATGCAGTATTTCATATATGACTTTATGTTACGCTTCGCCAAAAGTAATTATTCTAAATTAATAAATTAAATAAATAAAAATATGTCCTTGAAATGAATAACTTCATTCGTTCAATTTACTTATTATTGTGCGTTTACTCTTGGAGTTTAGCAACGTTTAAATTGGAACACGTTGCAAAAAAATCACTTATCATAAGTGTAATTAATTTTGGGAAAAAACCGTTGATAATAAATTATTTTTATTATTTTGATCAAACCCAGCATACAATTTCTTTGCTTTTGAGGGCGGGTGACGTCACACCACTTGCTTTATGCCATGAGGTTTCAAATGTTCGTTTAAAAATCGACACCTCTGGTTCATATTTTGTCACCTTTTAATGAATTATTATACATTATGAAATTAACAAAAATTAGTTTTTAATTCACACTTGAATTCTTTTGAACTCAAAGTTTATAAATAACTGAACTATAAGGAACAAAAATATTCTGGCCAATGACCTATTCTTTTAACATATTTGGCAGAATTTGTATTTTTTTCCTTATCAGTAAAATTAGCTTTGCTTTAATCTTAAATAATTTAAAAAATTGAGACATAAGTTTTAAAGACATGTGGAACCAAATTTGGTTTTTTAAAACTAACTCTTATCAAATGTAAATATCTCAGAACGATCAATTTCACGCCTTCATCCTAAGAGATAGCGACCATAGTACAGATTATATAAGCTAATTAAGCACTATAGAATTCATTTGTTATAGTTATTCAAATTATCCATCAATACATTAATCAATCTTTCTCCTGGTTGGAAAAGATGAGGGTTGTCTGTGCTGTGGTCTTACCCTTGGTCGTTATCCTCGATGCCATTGGTGAATATATTAATATAATATTTTTCTAATTATATCCATTTTCTTGCCTACGCATTAGCGCATGTCTAAATTGCGATGCGCCAATTTGGAAAACCCTGAACTGTACACGTATGTAACAAATAAAAACTATCCATTGTGCAACGGTTTAATGCGATTTTCTTGCTCAATTTGATACCTTCGCATTTTGTGAGTGCTCACACTTCACAAGTCTACGTGCCCATATGGTACTCTCCTAAAACTGCTCATGAATTCATATATCCTATAGAGTTCACACGGTATACATATGGTTCATCATTAGTTATTATTAAACGATTTAAGTTCATAACGTATAAGTCCCTTGACATCCTAAAAAAATAAAACCTTAATGGGTTTAGAAAAAAATCTCAAATGCAAAAAATGGAGCAAACTAATATTTTTATTCATATGGATCATTCCTTAATAAGTTGTCTGACCGTTTTTGCGAGCTATTAAAATGAATTTTATAAGATTGTATCCAGATATTCTTGGGATTCAATTGCCATGATATTTTTTACCTGATAAATAATCATATGACTTACTTTTCTAAAACTCACTGGTAATGCTACGGAACTGTTACACTAAGGGCGGATTTCGGGGGTTAATAAATATTATCTTCTAGTTTACGATATAGCTTGATATATTCAAAAGGTGAATTTAGTGACTATTTTTATTTTTTGATGTCTGCTTTGCATCGCGATGCTTGAGATCAGTTTAATTAAAAGAGTCAGGAGTAGTTTTTGGTAATAATGAATATTTAAAAGAAAGAACATTGTTAAATTTTATATCAAATATAGTTGAATACGACAAAAAAGACGAATTTTCAAACAAATATTTAATTTTCAACTAAAAAAGATCAATTTTAAATGCAGAAATCCCTATTCAAATTTGCAAATGAAAAATTACAGCTGGCCAAGAAAAATCAATTTTTCTACTAAAATTATGAATCTTCAACCAAAAAAAATGAATTTCTAACAAAGGGGTTTTACTTTTAACCAAGAAGTTGATTTTTCCACAAAATAATGATTTCTCAACGAAAAATGGAATAGCTGATGTTTCAAGCAAGAAGGATTTAAATTTTAACTAAAATATATGTGAATTTAATGAAAAAGAATGAATTATCAACAAAATTGTTGAATGATCTTTCAGAATAAATAAATTTTCAACTAGACAGTTACATTTTTAACAAAAAAAAACCATTTCCATCAAAAGCGATGAGTTTTTAAAGCATGAACAAAAATTTTGAACAATTATATTGACCTTTTAACCAAAAAAGATTTTTCATATAAGAAAGAAAAAAACGTCAATCAGAATGTTAAACGTTGAAACCAAAAAGGCGAATTATCGACAAAAGCGTTGAATCTTCAACAAAAAAGAATGACAAGGCAAGAAGGATGCTTAATTATCAACAAAATATTAAAATTTTTAATGAAGTAATAAAACTTTTAATAACAAAAAGTGTATATTTCTTACCAAAAGCATAATAATAGACGTTGCAACCGAAAAGCTTGAACGTTTAACCTCAAATGGTTGGATGTTCAAACAGAGATGAATTTTCATCTAAAATGATGAAGCTTCATTTCATATATTTAAATTTGTAGTTAAAAAAATTAATAGATAACAAAAAATTGCGAATATTTACCTGGACATAATTTTTCTCCTTCGGAAAACGTTTCCATAGCTTTTCCTAATTCCGTCTTCTAGAAGATTTAAAAATTCCTGGAAGCAACGAGCAATGTTTTAGAAAATTTTATATTCAAGGGTGGAAGGAAAATTCTAATTTTTCTATATTGAGCCTTCGAAAACTGTTTCTTTAAATTCACGTGGTTTCAGAATTCGTCGAAACATAATCATTTTTCGTTGAAAAAAAGTACGAGATTTTTTTCGAAATATAAGTTTAAAAATGTCATTGTGTATGTAGACTTGTTAATCTTGCATGTAGCATATAGGAATTCACATTCTACAGTTGTTACTCATGAAAATCCATGACACTATAAAAGCATTGAATATCATTTTGATTCAATTTCGGGATAAAATTAATAAAGTGGCATTTTATGGGTGTATAAACAGTATCTAATCAAACACACATAAAATACTTGAACTAATAGCATTAGATAAAATATAAAATAACCTTAATTTTGTATGAAGTGCATAATAAGATAAAGACGATCCAAAAAGTTAACAGCTATGTTGATAACAAGATTGGCAATTATTAGAATCATATGTACAGTTTAGGATATGCAATCATACGAGTTAAGAAAACATTAAGAAAAATGTAATCCTATGTTTCTTGTTGTAGAATCCAGTACACAATTCGACTGTTTGCCTAATGGGGACCCTATTTCTGGCGTTCCTCGTCGCGGATCTAGTTCTTCTTCTATCTCTTCTGACACACATTCTCCAACAAGGTCTCTTGCTTCCACCAAACCTTCATCTTCTGTTGTGTCTCGTCCACCTATCGAGCCACCTAGGCGTGTCAGATCCAGGTCTCCTTGTGAATCGCCAACTTTTTCTCGCTTTTTTGGATGTGAAATTGAACAACTTGGATTTATTCGAATTATTCCCCACAATAATCAGAGCCGCGTATTCGAACTTCGAAGGTACATTTTTCCTGCAAATACACGAGTTCAATTGAGAACCACAAATAATATTCTGACGCCCATGCCACCTGAAGAGCAAATTGTATTATCAACGACCAATGGTGACGTCTGGGCAATACTGGATAAATTACAAAACAGACAAACAGTTTTTCGAGGAATATATGAATCTCAGCCTAATCGTTTAATGGGGTTAAAACGGGTGAAAATAAACATGGGCAGCGGCGAGGTTAAATCATTAACTGCAGAAGAAATCAAGGAATGTCCAATAGGCAACAGAAATCTAATCACAAAGAATTTTAGAGTGAAAAATACAATTTTGTGATTTTCAAATCCTATTTTAGATTACCGTTAGACCAGGAAACTGGAAAATGATGGAACATTTTTTGTGATAGCAAAAAAGTTGTGAATAACCGTGAATTTATTTTTACCCGGAATTTTGAACATTTTTTAAGGAAACTATTGAATCACTTGAAACATCACTAATTTTATACACGTGACATGATATAATTCAATTTTTTAAGTCTAAAAGGATTTAGTTTAGAGTGTGCAATCACTCAAGAACCTTTTACTTTTAAAACTTTCAATTTTAAGTCCTTATTTTGAAGCTACAGGAGTACAATGTTTTTTACCAAGATTTAAGACATCAATTATTAAAATTAGATTAATTTTCAGAAATTGTCGAAAAGCAATAACACAATCAAATACAATTGAACGAAACATTTAGTTGAGATAAATATTTTGTGTATGCTAATATTACTATGATTCTTAAATTCATAGAAAAACTATTTTTGCAGAGATCTAATTTTTGGCACGTCAAATGGAAAATCATATTCAGTTACTTTTTTGTTATGAAATATTTCATTATTAGCTCATTCGGTGTGTAATTTCGTACACTGAGAGACCTTCCATCTAAACAAGTGATAAAAATGAATCAAAATTTAGTATACATGTATATAAAAACACGAAAAAAGTGATAAGCTGCTTACTGATTTGTCTACAAATAGTTTCAATAAGCAAGAAAGTGAATATTCTAATCTGTAAAACTTATTTGAGAAATTGACATTACAAATATGAAGGTGCCGGAAACCTACGACCTATTATAGAAATTAAAACTCGTGTCTTGATTTTTTGTATAGTGCTGTTTCAATATGCTCCCGTGTATGTTCGAGCAATCTCCAATTTTGTCGAACGCTCTCGTCCGCACGAGTGCACGTGTACCTGCGGCCGCCGGAAGTAGACTTCTTTTATAATTTTGTAATCATTTTTGTTCACGTCTTAATTTTGCAATTGATTTGTGAATTGAAAAGTACACAATTGAAAAATAATTCTTAACTATATAGATAGTTTAAAAAGTTAAAGTTTTTTAAAAAAACATGCTAAATTAGAAAATCTGCCTTCAAATATCCCAAATACTTTTTTGACAATCTTGAATATCTTTAAAAATCTTTTTAAATGTTCTTTTCAAACTAACTTGTCAAAATAACATTTTCATCTTAATGAGAAGGTTTAGATTAATGTACGATTTTACTTTGACGGTTTTCTTAAAATCTCCACGTTTTGAGACCTCATGAATCAGGATAAAAGATAACTCTCAAAACATTGATCAGATTGGATTCTGCTTTGGGAAACTTTTTTAAGGCCTTAAAAGAAAGAACAAGTTCGAAAACCAGTTATTTTTGATAAAAAGTCAAAAACTGAGCGCATTTTCAAAACTTTTGAAACCATATATTTTCAAAATTTAAAAATTCTATGTACGGTTATTCATAGCACTCAGAAACTCTAACAATACTTTTATGACATTTTTTATAAAAAGAAAATTATTAGAGTTAGAGCGATTTCAAAATAAAAAAAAAAATTACATGAAGAAAAGAAAAAAGGACAAAAACGTCGATTTTTGAAAGAAATTTATAAACTAAAATTGCGCGCCATGAAAATATCTAGAAATTTGTTATTAATCGGTTTTCGATAGGAAGCGTATTTTTTGTTTTTATTCGTAAAAAATTACATTTAAAATATGAAAAAATTAAATTTTTGGACTAACGACACAAGTTACGGAAAAAAATAATGAGATGAAACTTGTTTATACAAAAACTGTGGAATATGTATCACCTGTGGTGCAGTCAGTGAGCCAAAAAATGATTTTCAACAAGAATTTGTGCCATTAATATTAGTGATTTTCGTTCAATTTTCAACGTAAGTTCATCATCTAAAGTAAAATACATTTTTTTCTCATTATTTTACACGCTCACAATCGAATAAATGCACTTAAAAAAATGCACGCATACAATGCCGCCTGCGATCGCGTGCAATCGCCCGATGTGCCATGAACACCGCGCAAACCTTCGCAGCGCTTGTGTAGGTTTAAAAGAGTAATTAAAACTTTGAAAAATAGTTTTTTATGTTACTTCTATATTTTTTATTTTTTAATAAATATTTTTGTGCATTCAAATAAAAATAAATTGATTTGAACATGGAAAAATATGGTGTTTTATTTGACCATAAAATCGAGTTTTCATTTTGATAAATAATTACCTTTTTTGGAAGCATCAATAATGCAGTAATTTTTTTCCGAAAGCGTTGATTCCCTTAAGTATAACCCTACACTCTTAGGTAAAATATTTAAAATTACGTGAGGCATGAATTTTTGAGTAAAAAAACTCACTTTTTGTCTTTTTTTCAAATTTTTAAAAAAATAATTCACATTAAACGAATGACTATGAACCCGATTCCATTTTTAAAACCATATGTTAAAATACATAACATAATTTTGTTTTGCAAAAATATTTAATGCCGGCTGCGCTGGGCATGTTTGAACACGTGGGGTGAATAACAGCCGTTGCCTCATTTACGTAATAAGGAGGAATTGTGCCATTTAAGGGTTAGAAAAATAATCGGACTATTTCTAGTGTTACCTTATTATTTTTTATTTCAAAGAATATTTATAATCATACTTGTCATAAAACTTTGAATACTGACTTTTTATTATACATTTTGCACCCCAAAAGAATAATAATACGAATTTAAAAGCTTTACTTTACATAGGAATTCCGATTCCTCGTAGGTTTTGATCGATATACACTTTATTAGTTCTTAAGAAATAAGAAATGCGTTTGCAAGTTTTTGGTATCCTATATCCAGTAGACAGTCTTAATTAATGCAGAATACTACTGCTCATCCGTACAGACTTTCAAACTTGACTGTGCAGACAGACGTATCGTTCAATTCATTTCGCACCTTCGAAATAGACATAACTCTACCCGAGGCAAAGTTTCGTCGTCACTTTCAACTTCCCTCACTTTCATCAATGAAGTTGAATGAAGATGAAATGAAGTTAAAGTCTCAAAGTCAGCTAATGTATTTTCGCCTTCATATCGACTGCAAAAACTTTTTTCACAATCATTAAGGAATACACGGAGAAACCTTTTTTAGCAATATTGGCTAAAAATCAGACTAGATTTTCCTTTGTTTTTTAGTTTGCAGTACAAATATTTGCAAAGGACTATAGTGACGTCCAGAGAGACCAGCGCACTGATTTAGTAAGCGACTTAGTAAAAATTGATGCAGTCAGATTAGCAGACCAAAAAAATATACCCAATTTATGCCGCGCCGCGTTGAAGGTTTCAACGCACGTATGCTTTACACAAGTATACGACGTAAATGCAGACTTAGTATGGGATTTTGAACTGTTTCGCACTATTATATTTATTTAAAGAACAATTGTACAATTGTGCAATTGTACAGTAGAAGTTTCGTCGTCAGTCTCAACTTCTTCAAGCATAAGCGTTATTCAATGCAAGGTGAAAATATAGAAAACCGTAGTTTCTACTTCTTTCACTTTCAACACCGCAAACTGACAAAGTTGATCTTACTGATTTAACCTTTATTTCAACTTCAAACTATGTTGTTCCATTTCACCTTCTCTTTTAACGTGATCATTGGTTTAAGGAGACCTACTCTATTTTAATAAATTTATTTTTCAACACACCCTTCACCCACCCGAGAAAAAAGCTAAACTGGAGTAGATAAATTAAAAAGCTCAATATACTTTTTTAAGCGCAGACAATACTTAATAATGTGGAAAAGTATAAATATTCTCATGACTTCAGTACTTTAACATGCGTGTGTGTGTGTGTGTGAACAGGGTGTTCTTTTCTTTTGTGACATTAGCATGTCTTAAGAAATACGCATACAAATAAAAAATGTCCGTTACTCTCGGAACGGTAAGGGAGGGGGTAACGTTAGAATTTAGAATTGCAACCAACCTTTTATTATTGCAGATTCAAATTCTCCATTAAAAAATCATTCATTTTTTATTCGAAAAAATGTTTGCGATTCGCGTTAAACGGCGATACATGTGCGATACATGTGAATTACGCCAGGTACAGGATTTGGAATGCGGTAGCCGCACTAACATTCCACCCCCGGAGAAATAACCCTCGGTCGCGCGAATTGTAAAAAAAATTACCATAAAAGTAGACCTATTTTGTAATTAAGAATTTGCATCTGCGATAAAAAACGCTGGTTTTAATTTTATATTATAAAGTTACACCCCCCCCCCTACCACACCTAGAGGGTGGGTCACAAGATGAAAAGAACATTATGTTGCTTTCCAAATTTAAAGAAATATTAATTATTTAAACAATTTTAATTTCAAAATTTAAATTTATAATGCCCATTCGATGACTCTTTTTCTATGTTGCTTCGAAAATCTACACGAACTAATAATTATCGAAACAATTTTAATCAAGAAATTAAGGGTTTGACCTTTTTCTATAAGTAAATTTGTTTACGAAGTTAACTTGGAATGTCTACCCGATGACTCTTTTCTATTTTGCTATGCAAATTTACATAAACTATTCATTATTTAAACAATGTTAATTAAATAATTAAAAGTGACCTTTTCTCTAAGTGCCAGTTTGTTTGCGGACTCAACTAAGAGTGTCTATCGGATGACTCTTTTCTATATTGCTTTGTAAATTTACAAGAACTGTTAATTATTTTAAAAATTTCAATTAAAACATTAGGAGCTTGCTCTTTTTTCTATAAGTCATTTTTTTACGGATTCAAGTAAGAATGTCTATACGATGACTCTTTTTTATGTTGCTTTGCAAATTTACAAGATTTATTAATTGTTTAAACAATTTTAAGTTAAAAATTAAAAGTGCCCTTTTTTTAAAGTCAATGTGTTTGCGGAGCCAACTAAGAATGTCTATCCGATGACTGCTTTTTATGTTGCTTTGCAAATTTACAAGTACTATTAATTAATTAAAGAATTTCAAATTCAAAATGAAGAGTTTGCCCTTTTTGCTACGAGTGAATTCGTTTGCGGAGTCAACTAAAAATATCTATTGGATGACTCTTTTCTATGTTACTTTACAAATTTACAAGAACTATCAATTATTTTTAACATTTCAATAAGAAAATAAGAGTTTAAACTTTTTTCCACATGTTCATCTTTTTACGAAGTCAAGTGAGAATATCTATACAATGAATATTTTTTATACTGCTTTTTAAATTTACAAGAACTATTAATTATTTCAAACATTTTAATTAAAATCCTAAAAGTTTGGCCTTTATCCTGTGAGTCAATTTATTTTTGAAATCAACTAGGAATGTCTATCCGATGACTCTTTTCTATATTTCTTTGCAAAACTATTAATGATTTAAACAATTGTAATTGAAAAATTAAAAGTGACCTTTTTTCTAAGAGCCAGTTTGTTTGCGGAGTCAACTGTGAATGTCTTCCCGATGACTGTTTTGTATGTTGCTTTGCAAATTTACAAGAACTATTAATTATTTAAAGTATTTAAAGTGCAAAATTAAGAGTTTAACCTTTCTTCTACGAGTGAATTTGTTTTCGAAATCAACTAGGAAGTTCCATTCGATGACTCTTTTCTATGTTTCTTTGTAAGTTTACAAGAACTATTAATTATTGAAACAATTTTACATAAAAAATTAAGAGTTTGGTGTTCTTTCTACGAGCACTAAGGGTGTTTCACAATTAATAAGCACAATTTGTTTACGAAGTTAACTGAGATTGTGTTTGCGATGAATCTTTTCTAAGTTATTTGTTAAATGTATTTGATGAAATGTTGATAATAATTTGCAAAAAAGTTTTAAAATTATCGAAATAAACAATTGTTTAAGCGATAGGAAGATTTTTGAAAATAAATAATGTCTTTTAGAGATAATAAACAGCCACTCCCATTTCAAAAAACAGATTTTAGACGAATTTTCAAGAAACAGATTATTTAAACAAATAAAATTTATTTTAATAAATAGAAATTAACTAAAGAAAATTTGTGAACAATACAATAGAGCTATAGTAATGATTTCCGGAAAAAGGAGAAAAAACTGCTTGAAAGATTCAATTTCTTGAAGACTGTACTTTTTTTATTTAAAGGTAGTTTTTAGGGCAATTTGAGGTCGGGTTAGGCTCTTCAAACCCATATGTATAATAGGTCAAATTATTCTTTGGAAAGTTCTCTATAAGTGTTTTAACTTTAATGTCAACTTTTCCCTAACCCTGAGCAATTATTTAAAAAATACCAAAAAGCCACCTTATTTTTTGAACATACCTCGTATATATATATATATATATACACACAC
>NC_046658.1:93407129-93411088 GCF_010883055.1 Belonocnema kinseyi | reverse complement strand
TCTTCAATAATCATTATTTATTTTAATAGTGAAATCAATCGTCGCATTTTATCTGTAATGTGTACAGCCTGTTTCGTAAAAGGCTATCTAGTCCTATGAGCTTTTTATAAGTAAATACAAGTACAAATGCATATGGAAGGATCAAATCCATCTTTTCAATAAGGTTAGCCCCTAATGTGTTTATAAATATTGAAGTATATGCCCTTGAAAAACTAATAATAACAGTATAGCTTTTAAAAACTTTTTTGAAATGATATTTTATCCAGAAGTAAAATACACATTTATAACGACATAATTGAATAAAAATTGAAGCTTCACGTTATTTTCATAGAAATGGAAACAAAACAAGGCTATCATTCGTATTTTGTGCTGATATTTAAGAACATCTCTGTCAAAAATCCACAAAGGGTATTTATATCAATACCGAAA
Organism: Belonocnema kinseyi; assembly: GCF_010883055.1. Classification (NCBI taxonomy): domain Eukaryota; kingdom Metazoa; phylum Arthropoda; class Insecta; order Hymenoptera; family Cynipidae; genus Belonocnema; species Belonocnema kinseyi. The sequence continues at coordinate 93,410,659 of NC_046658.1, read as the reverse complement.
GGTGAGGATCGAAAAAAATCGTACACAATTGTTTCGCATGACGTATGGGCCCAACATCTTTAAAATTATCAGTATATTTTTTCGAACCTAATTTCAACGCTAAGTAAATATGTATATTTTGAATAGAAAAATATAAAATATGCTTCTTTTGATAAAATTAAACTTTTAATTTACTAATTTCCACGGTGTTATATATACGAGATGCCGGTTTGCATGTGATCTATAATAATAGGGCAAAATTGAATCTTTTATTGACTTAACAAGTATTAAAAATAAAATATTCATAAAAGTAATTATAAATCTTGTAATTATTAATTTCATATAAGTATTCACAGATGCATTTGCTATATAAACCCACTTATGAAAAATGTAAGGTTACGTTTTCTGGATGCAGTATTTCATATATGACTTTATGTTACGTTTCGCCTAAAGTAATTATTCTAAATTAATAAATTAAATAAATAAAAATATATCCTTGAAATGAGTAACTTCATTCGTTCAATTTACTTATTATTGTGCGTTTACTCTTAGAGTTTCGAAACGTTTCAATTGGAACACGTTGCAAAAAAATCACTTATCATAAGTGTAATTAATTTTGGCAAAAAACCGTTGATAATAAATTATTTTCATTATTTCGATCAAACTCAGCATACAATTCCTTTGCTTTTGAGGGCGGTTGACGTCACACCACTTGCTTTATGCCATGAGGTTTCAAGTGTTCGTTTAAACATCGACACCTCTGGTTCATATTTTGTCACCTTTTAATGAATTATTATACATTATGAAATTAACAAAAATTAGTTTTTGATTCACACTTGAATTCTTTTGAACTCAAAGTTTATAAATAACTGAACTATAAGAAACAAAAATATTCTGGCCGATGACCTATTCTTTTAACATATTTGGCAGAATTTGTATTCTTTTCTTTATCAGTAAAATTAGCTTTGCTTTAAGCTTAAATAATTTAACAAATTGTGAGGTAAGTTTGAAAGAATTGTGGAACCAATATTGGTTTTTTAAAACTAACTCTTATCAAATGTAAATATCTCAAAAGGATAAATTTCACGCCTTCATCCTAAGAGATAGCGACTATAGTACAGATTATATAAGCTAATTAAGCACTATAGAATTCCTTTGTTATAGTTATTCAAATTATCCATCAATACATTAATCAATCTTTCTCCTGCTTGGAAAAGATGAGGGTTGTCTGTGTTGTGCTCTTACCCTTGGTCGTTATCCTCGATGCCATTGGTGAATAAATATATTAATATAATATTTTTCTAATTATATCCATTTTCTTGCCAACGCATTAGCGCATGTCTAAATTGCGATGCGCCAATTTGGTAAACTCTGAGCTGTACACGTATGTAACAAATGAAAACTATCCACTGTGCAACGGTTTAATGCGATTTTCTCGCTCAATTTGATACCTTCGCATTTTGTGAGTCTGCTCACACTTCACAAATCTACGTGCCCATATGGTACTCTCCTAAAACTGCGCATGAATTCGTATATCCTATAGAGTTTACATAGTATACTTACAGTTTATTATTAGTTATTATTAAACGATTTAAAAATTAAAATTATTCCTTGAAAAAAAGATCCTACTCCATCTGCACTCGATTGGAGGATTGATCTACTGTCGGTAAGGTACAATCTCTGATGATATAGTAGATAAATTAGAAAATTTTTAAACGATTTAAGATCATAACGTATAAGTCCCTTGAAATCCTAAAAAAATAATACCCTAATGGGTTTAGAAAAAAATCTCAAATGCAAAAAAATGGATCAAACTAATATGTTTCTTCATATGGATCATTCCTTAATAAGTTGTCTGACCGTTGTTGCGAACTATTAAAATGAATTTTATAAGATTATGTCCAGATATTTTTAGGATTCAATTGACATGATATTTTTTACCTGATAAATAATCATATGACTTGCTTTTCTAAGAATCACTAGCAATGCTACGGAACTGTCACACTAAGGGCGAATTCCGGGGGTTAATAAATATTATGTTCTAGTTTAGAATATAGCTTCATGTATTCAAAAGGTGAATTTAGTGACTATTTTTATTTTTTGATGTCTGCTTTGCATCGCGATGTTTGAGATCCGTATAATTAAAAGTGTCAGCTGATCAAGAAAATTCGATTTTTCTACTAAAATTATGAATCTTCAACCAAAAAAAATGAATTTCTAACAAAGGGTTTTACATTTAACCAAGTAGTTGAGTTTTCCACAAAATGATGAATTCTCAACGAAAAATGGAATAGCTGATGTTTCAAGCAAGAAGGATTTAAATTCTAAATAAAATATATGTGAATTTAATGAAAAAGGATGAATTATCAACAAAATTGTTGAATGCTCTTTCAGAATAAATAAATTTTCAACTGGACAGTTACATTTTTAACAAAAAAAGCATTTCCAGCAAAAGCGATGAATTTTTAAAGCACGAACAAAAACTTTCAACAATTATATTGACCTTTTAACCAAAAAAGATTCTTCAAATAAGAAAGAAAAAACGTTAATAGGAATGTTAATCGTTGAAACCATAAAGGCGAATTATCGACAAAAGCGTTGAATCTTAAACAAAAAAGAATTGCAAGCCAAGAAAAATGCTTAATTATCAACAAAATATTAAAATTTTTATTGAAATAATAACACTTTTAATAACAAAAAGTGTATATTTCTTACCAAAAGCATAATAGTAGACGTTGCAACCGAAAAGCTTGAACGTTTAACCTCAAATGGTTGGATGTTCAGAGATGAATTTTCATCTAAAATGATGAAGCTTCATTTCATATGTTTAAATTTGTAGTTAAAAAAATTAATTTCTAACAAAAAAGTGCGAATATTTACCTGGAAATAATTTTTCTCCTTTGGAAAGCGTTTCCGTAGCTCTTCCTAATTCCGTCTTCTTCTTCTAGAAGATTTAAAAATTCCTGCAGGCAAGGAGCAATGTTTTAGAAATATTTGTTTCTAAGGGTGGAAGGAAAATTCTAATTTTTCTATATTGAGCTATCAAACTTTGTTTTCTGGTAATTTGTTACTTAGCCTTCGAAAACTGTTTCTTTAAATTCACGTGTTTAGAATTCGTCGATACTCAATGATTTTTCATTGAAGAAAAGTACGATATTTTTTTTAAATATAAGTTTAAAAATGTCATTGTGTATGTAGACTTGTTAATCTTGCATGTAGCATATAGGAATTCACATTCTACAGTTGTTACTCATGAAAATCTATGACACTATAAAAGCATTGAATATCATTTTTATTCAATTTCGGGATAAAATTAATAAAGTGGCATTTTATGTGCACGGTAAAAAAAATTGAGCTGTGACAGGGATATTATTCCTTATTATAGCCAAACATTAGGCTGAAAACGAACGAAGGAATTTAGAAACATCCCTGGATCAGCGAAAATGAATTTCCTTGACCATTTTCCATATACCAGGGATATCGTATAGTCAAACCCCTAATAAGTATAGCTATAATAGGGATATTAAGAATAGGTGTATGAAGCAATTGTC
>NC_046658.1:93402667-93407029 GCF_010883055.1 Belonocnema kinseyi | reverse complement strand
CTCTTCTAACTAAACGTTTTACCTAATTCAAGCGTACACTTTCTTTGAGTTTAATATATTCTCTATTCACTCGTTCGCCTCAAGAATTTTTTTTCCGTGTGTGTATAAACAGCATCTAATCAAACACACGTAAAATAATTGAACTAATAGCATTAGATAAAAGATAAAATAACCTTAATTTTGTATGTAGTGCATAATAAGATAAAGAAGTCCCAAAAAGTTAACAGCTATGTTGATAACTAGATTGGCAATTATTAGAATCATATTTACAGTTTAGGATATGCAATCATACGAGTTAAGAAAACATTAAGAAAAATGTAATCCTATTTTTCTTGTTGCAGAATCCAGTACACAATTCGACTGTTTGCCTAATGCCTACCCTATTTCTGGCGTTCCTCGTTCCGGATCTAGTTCTTCTTCTTTCTCTTCTGACACACATTCTCCAACAAGGTCTTTTGCTTCCACCAAACCTTCTTCTGTTGTGTCTCGTCCACCTATCGAGTCACCTAGGCGTGTCAGGTCCAGGTCTCCTTGTGAATCGCCAACTTTTTCTCGCTTTTTTGGATGTGAAATTGAACAACTTGGATTTATTCGAATTATTCCCCACAATAATCAGAACTGCGTATTCGAACTTCGAAGGTACATTTTTCCTGCAAATACACGAGTTCAATTGAGAACCACAAAGAATATCCTGAGGCCCATGCCAACCGAAGAGCAAATTGTATTATCAACGTCCAATGGTGACGTCTGGGCAATACTGGATAAATCACCAAACAGGCAAACAGTTTTTCGAGGAATATATGAATCTCAGCCTAATCGTTTAATGGGGTTAAAACGGGTGAAAATAAACATGGGCAGCGGCGAGGTTAAATTATTAACTGCAGAAGAAATCAAGGAATGTCCAATAGGCAACAGAAATCTAATCACAAAGAATTTTAGAGTGACAAATACAATTTTGTGATTTTCAAATCCTATTTTAGATTACCGTTAGACCAGGAAACTGGAATATGATGGGACATTTTTTGTGATGCAAAAAAGTTGTAAATGACCGTGAATTTATTTTTAACCCGGAATTTTGAACATTTTTATAAGGAAACTATTGAATCACTTAAATCATCACTAATTTTATACACGTGACATGATATAATTCAATTTTTTAAGTCTAAAAGGATTTAGTTTAGAGTGTGCAATCACTCAAGAACCTTTTACTTTAAAAACATTCAATTTTAAGTCCTTATTTTGAAGCTACAGGAGTACAATGTTTTCTACCAAGATTTAAGACATCAATTATTAAAATCAGATTAATTTTCAGAAATTGTAGAAAAGCAATAACACAATCAAATACAATTACACGAAACATTTAGTTGTAATAAATATTTTGTGTATGCTAATATTACTATGATTCTTAAATTCATAGACAAACTATTTTTGCAGAGATCTAATCTTTGGCACGTCAAATGGAACATCATATTCAGTTACTTTTTTGTTGTGAAATATTTCATTATTAGCTCATTCGGTGTGTAATTTCGTACTTTTAATATTATATTATTATATATTATATATTATATTATATTATATACTTTTAATTTCGTAATTTTCGTAAAAAAAACTCACTTTTTGTCGTTTTTCTTTCAAGTTTTTAAAAAAATAATTCAAATCAAACGAATGACTATGAACCCGATTCCATTTTTAAACCCATATGTTAAAATACATAGCATAATTTTGTTTTGCAAAAATATTTAATGCCGGCTGCGCTGGGCATGTTTGAACACGTGGGGTGAATAACAGCCGTTGCGTCATTTACGTAATAAAGAGGAATTGTGCCATTTAAGGGTTAGAAATATAATCGGACTATTTCTAGTGTTCCCTTATTATTTTTTATTTAAAACAATATTTATAATCATACTTGTCATAAAACTTTGAATACTGACTTTTTATTATACATTTTGCACCCCAAAAGAATAATAATACGAATTTAAAAGCTTCACTTCACATAGGAATTCCGATTCCTCGTAGGTTTTGATCGAAATACACTTTATTAGTTCTTAAGAAATAAGAAATGCGTTTGCAAGTTTTTGGTATCCTACATCCAGTAGACAGTCTTAATTAATGCAGAATACTACTGCGCATCTGTACAGACTTTCAAACTTGACTTTGCAGACAGACGTATCGTTCAACTCATTTCGCACCCTCGAAATAGACGTAACTCTACCCGTGCCAATGTTTCGTCGTCACTTTCAACTTCTTTCACTTTCATCAATGAAGGTGAATGAAGACGAAATGAGGTTAAAGTCTCAAAGTCAGCTAATGTATTTTCGCCTTCATTTCGGCTCCAAAGGTTGTAGTTATTACCGTTTCTATCATTTTTGCAGCCGAAATGAAGGTGAAACGATATTGTGATCTCATCTTCATTTCAGCTTTTCACACAATCATTAAGGAATACACGGAGAAACCTTTTTCTGCAGTACGTATTTGCAAAAAATCAGACTAGATTTTCCTTTTTGTTTTAGTTTGCAATAAAAATATTTGCAAAGGACTATAGTGGCGTCCAGAGAGACTGGCGCACTGATTTAGTAAGCGACTTATTAAAAATTGATGCAGTCAGATTAGCAGACCAAAAAAATGTACCCAATTTGTGCTGCGCCGCGTTGAAGGTTACAACACACGTATGCTTTACACAAATATACGACTTAAATGCAGACTTAGTATGGGATTCCGCAATATTATATTACAAGCTGAAACAGAAAAATTTGATTAAAATCAAGCATGTGGGAATCGAACACGGGTCTCCGACGTGGTACACGCAAAAAAAAGAAATGTAATATTTACTAATCAAGAATTGTAAAGGGTTTCTTGTAACCGTAACAGTATAAACTGCTCTTAATAAGACGCTGAAAATGTAAAAATCACTTAGAATTTCGTAAATGTCACCGTGAAATTAAGGTTAATTCAACGGTTATCCTTCAGTAAAATAAACATCCATCCCCTCGTATTACATACTGGACGACATGTAAAATCCACTGAACCGAGATTTCAATAGTAGGGAGATGGGCATTATCGAAAGGTCGGTACATGCTACCGATCCGATCGGGTTACTTAATTCGCCCCTAAAGTCGCAACGCAACCTATCCGGGCGGAACACCGGGTGCATTCACGACGCAATCGGCAATGAATGGATTGCATCACCTAAAAAACATTCCTTTTTGACATTTGTGTGGCAGTCGTCACATTACTCCATATTCCCACTTTGCAAGGAAGGGGTTTTATGAAAATAATACCTTTTTCTATAAGTAAATTTGTTTACAAAGTTAACTTAGAATGTCTACCCGATGACCTTTCTCTATTTTGCTATGCAAATTTACATAAACTATTGATTATTTAAACAATGTTAATTAAATCATTAAAAGTGACCTTTTCTCTAAGTGCCAGTTTGTTTGCGGAGTCTATACGATGACTCTTTTTTATGTTGCTTCGCAAATTTACAAGATTTATTAATTGTTTAAACAATTTTAATTAAAAAATTAAAAGTACCCTTTTTTTAAAGTCAATGTGTTTACGGAGTCAACAAAGAGTGTCTATCCGATGACTACTTTTTATGTTGCTTTGCAAATTTACAAGTACTATTAATTGATCAAAGAATTTCAAATTCAAAATAAAGAGTTTGTCCTTTTTTCTACGAGTGAATTCGTTTGCAGAGTCAACTAAAAATGTCTATCGGATGACCCTTTTCTATGTTGCTTTACAAATTTACAAGAACTATCAATTTTTTTGAAAATTTCAATAAAAAAAATAAGAGTTTAACCTTTTTTCCACGCGTTCATCTTTTTACGAAGTCAAGTGAGAATATCTATACAATGAATCTTTTTTATACGGATTTTTAAATTTACAAGAACTATTAATTATTTAAAACATTTTAATTAAAAACTTTAAAGTTTAGCCGTTATCCTGCGAGTCAATTTATTCTTGAAATCAACTAGGAATGTCTACCCAATGACTCTTTTCTATATTGCTTTGCAAATTTACATAAACTATTAATGATTTAAACAATTGTAATTGAAAAACTAAAAGTGACCTTTTTCTAAGAGCCAGTATGTTTGCGGATTCAACTAAGAATGTATTTCCAATAACATTTTACTATGACACTTTGAAAATTTACACTAATAATTTAATATTAAAATAAATTGCATAAACTAATTTAGAACTCAACTGTTTTTTTAGATTTCTAACCATTGGAACATTTAAAAAAATTAGTTTTTATAAGAAAATGTATCCACTATATATTAAATAAGAATTAAAAAATAAATTAACATTGTGTTATGGTAAAAACTTTCATTTTCATCATTTTCAGTAATTATTTCTTTT
>NC_046658.1:93401094-93402567 GCF_010883055.1 Belonocnema kinseyi | reverse complement strand
GTATCTTTCAAGCGACCTCTTGCTCAATAGAAACTACATTGCCGCGTCGTATATTCTACTAAACGAGAATCGTCCATCCGACCGCATGCGCAGTAGGGACGAGGTTTCCTCTTCGTATATTCTACTATACGAGAATCGTCCATCCGACTGCATGCGTAGTAGACACTACGTTTGCCCTCCGTAATTTCTGCTAAACGAGAATAGTCCGTGCCACCGCATGCGCAGTAGACACTACGTTTCCTCTTCGTATATTCTACTATACGAGAATCGTCCATCCGACCGCATGCGTAGTATGCACTACGGTACTGTGAGTAGTAATACGGACTAGACAAGCGTTTAGTAAATTCAACCGCTAGCTTAGTCTGTCCATTATATACTACTCCGTTTAGTAAATCTCACCCTTGCTGGGGTGAGAGCTACCAAACATTTTTCTCCGTGCATCTGCACTCACATGGAATCCTGTAAATAATGTGAGTTTTTTTCTCTATTGGGGTTATAACTTTGTTATTTGTGATCTGTTTTGTGTTTTAATATGTGAGTTTTGGTTTTTAGCCTGTAAATAATTTAATCTTTAATTAATATCTTTTTTGGTAAGGCTGCTTGGGTAACCGTTATTCTTTAGTGTATTTTCGACGATTTTAAGCTTTTGTGTTTTAAATTTGGTATCTGAGAGTGTGACGGCTCTATCTACTAGACTGCTAATAACAGAAACCTTATCTTTAGTTGCTATGTTAGAATCGAAACTAACGTATCTCCCTGACCATGTTTCTTTGCAGAACCAGTTGGTTATAATTTTACTGTAGTTCTTGTGTAAAGTGATGACTAAGTAGTTTAATGAGATGTTTTTTTCTATTTCGATAGTGAACTGTAATTTAGGATGGTAGGAATTAAAAAGGTTAAGTAGGATGTCAATTTTGTCCTCAGGGACACACGTCAGAATGTCATCGACATATCAGAAATAGAAGATTAATTTAAAAGGTAGTTTTTTGAGAATATCTTTTTCAAGTCCTTCCATTACTAAATCAGAAATTATACCGGAGAAAGGGGATCCCATGTGGGTACCAAAGATTCGTTTGTAATATTGATTTTGGAAAATTCAATATGCGTTGTCTAAACAAAATTCTATTAATTCTAAAAATGGTTGAATTGTTATGTTGGTGTGTTCCCTGATTTTAAACCAGTTAGTTTATATATTTTTTAAAACGAGTTCTTTAGGAATATTTGTGAATAAGGATTTGGCGTTTAGAGAAACAATTTTGTAATTTACAGGGATTTGAATATTTTTAATTTTTTCAATGAGATCCCAACTATTTTTAATGTTTGATGTTGTTTTTCCAACTACTAATTGAATGAATTTTCCAATTTATTTTCAAATGTTGTACAGTCTGTCAAGTTAAAGCGTGGGTGGCTTTACTCGCAGTCGGTAAGGTGTATCGACATGATTTTGGTGTCAAAATATTAAGAAGAGCTCCC
>NC_046658.1:93399605-93400994 GCF_010883055.1 Belonocnema kinseyi | reverse complement strand
TAAATAATAGCTGAATTGAACAACGTAATAATCCCTCTAATTATTTCAAAACTGTCGAAATGGAACGTGGACAGATTTTTCTTCTACGAATTTGTAAAATTCGCCTTTTTGGATTGAAAATAAATATTTCGGGTAGGAAATTATTTCTTGTTAAAAAATTCATAGTTTGATCGTCAAAACTGGACTTAAATCTGTTACAACAGAAAATCAACTATTTTTGGGAAAATTTATCTTCTTGATTTAAGAATTCATCTGTTATAGAAGAAATTTCCTTTATTGTATGAAAAAACAACTTTTTGGTTAAAAATCTTTCTTCTTTGCTTGATAATTCAACTTATTTGTTTAAAACGTTTGGTTGAATCGCTTTCTTAAGAAATCACTTTTTTGTTCAAGATTTATATTTTAGGTTAAAAGTTATCTCGTTGGTTAAAAGTTTAATTATCTTATTGAAAATTAAACTACTTGGATCAAAATTAAGCTACATTGTGAAATTTTTGTATTGAAGGCTTATGTCTGTTGAAAATTTATCTGTTTAGTGGAAAATATTTTTTTTGTTATTTAAAATTCATTTTTTAACAGAGAATGTAACTTTTCTATTTCTTTAAGATAGAAATCTTTAGTTAAAATTTGGCATTTTTTTGTTGCAGAAAAAAGTTTTTAGTTTGAAATTTCGTTTTTTTTTGCGTTAAAATGTCTTTTTAGGTTGAATATTCAACTATTATGCTAAAAGCTTAATTATTTTGTTGAAAATTCCAGTATTTTGTCAAAGACTTATCATTTAAAGTAGAAACATTTCTTTTTCGTTTGAAATAAATTAATACATTTGAAAATTTTAAATTTGTATATGAAACACTGTTTTATTCCTGTTTTATGTATGTGATATTTCTCTTGTCGTTAAAATTTAATAATTTCATATTGTATTTAAAAAATGTTTCATTATGGTGAAAAATCATTATGACATCCTCTCAAGTTAAGGCGTGTTCCTTGGGTGCATTTTTTAGACGAAAAGCGACGTGAATATGAAGTTTAATTGTTTAAACTAACACATTTTTCGTAGTTGTCATTTTTTGTATTTTCTTGCCTTTGCAATTAATGATTTTGTAAGTTCCATTTATCTCAATGTTTCTAAACATATTTTATTGTTCTTATTTGTTGTAACAATCTCATAATAACAAAAGTTTGGAGCCACACATGCTCACATGTACATACAACTTCTACCCTCTGTTCTGTCCAGAATAAGCATCTGACCAAAAAAATTTACGGGACTTTTTTGCTTATTTTTTGTGCCCCCCCCCCACACACAGTTTTATTTGTTATTAATTTTTTTGTTAATGAAAGTTCTGAAGTATATGTGTTTTAAAGTAAAAGTTACTAAATGGAAACAAAAAA
>NC_046658.1:93395365-93399505 GCF_010883055.1 Belonocnema kinseyi | reverse complement strand
ATTTTTCAATTTTTCAATATTTGATGTTTCTAGCTTAAAATTCCTTAAAATTATATAATTTTGACAATTTTAGAGTCCATTGATTGATTTTTTAATTCAGAGTATTGAAAATGATAACGTGGATTTATATTTTTTTATATTAAAAATATGTTAGTACTTTCAATTTTATATGCGTAAATTATTGTACTCTGAGTGTATAACTGTAAAGAAATAATTGGGGGTCTTTCGAAAAACGAAACAAAAAATTTTAATACGCATAACTTTGTGAACATTTTTTCACACTAATCGCAAAAATATGCATCGCCTAATTTCTTTTAAAAAATTTTAATATTTTTTCACTGAGAGATTCTGCGACTTTAACTTTAGGATCTGCCACCTTTGAAATGGATTCGGTCTACTACTAATCATTAAAAATCAAATGTTAAATGATTTCTGGAATATATATACTCACAGAAGTAGACTCATCTACTCTCCTCCTCGTCGTTCGAGTTTCAGGGCAAGGTACGAGCCTCTTATTCTGATCCTCTGTAGGCGCCTCAGAGGATGCGTCAGTTATTGAGGACTCTGGAATCTCTGTAAATTCTGGAATTTCCGCACCCAGAATTACTTCCTCATCTACCATATCACCAGTCATCTGCAAGAACAAAAAATTCATTAAAAAAAAATAAGCGTATTCGTGTAGTGTACATTGTAATAAACATTTCTTCTTATACATACCTCTCTATCCCTCTTAAAATCTTCAAGTCTACCCAAAAATTTCAGCCTATCCCCTATGGGAGGAATAAAGACGCTCAGTGCCTCAAAATTTAATAAATAAAGAGTAAGCACTTCAATTTTATTATCTGCAAATCAGAAAAATAATATTTTATTATATTATAACAAATTGCATTGGTTGTATACTACCGAACTCACGAAAACACTGCAGAAGGCTTTACATTCCTAAATTCCTATAGTTCTGTTATCTAATTATAATTTTTCAAGAATATACAAACGTTCTTCACTGCCTTCTATTGGAGCTAAACAAGTTTTAAATATACATACAGAGGAATTCGTGTGAACGTGAGTTGGGCAAAAAAAGATATGAAACAAATTTTGAGGTTAGCATAACGAGCGCGTCACCGAGCTGTTTATTCTATCTGCAGTTGTAAGTTACCTTCAAATACTTTCACATACGAAGAAAAACACCAGCTTGATATGAGCGTGTCCATCCCCATTCACTTTACACAGAACTCGATCACGCAAAAAACTCCACACAAAGTTAGGAACATTATATACTTCGAAGCTTACGGTAATATGTTTGCACTACATACGCGTCCAACCAACACAAGCGTCCAACCAACACAAGCAGGCACTGTCCATAGAAAGAGCTGGAGGAAGAGGGAGGAGATGAAACTGAGTAGTTCCTTTTACTAAACGGCGAGGTAGAGTAGTTCTATTTACTAAACGATGATGCAGAGAAGTTGCTTTTACTATACAGATAGTCAAGGCCCGTACTACGCTGTTTAGTAAAAGCATCCCAATGAAACTAAACAGCGTGTAGTAGATTTTAACCATCACGTAGTTACTATTACGATACTTTAGCTTACTAAACGGAAATAGTAGCATATACTACAACAGTGCTCTCCGTGGATGTACACCTGGTGAGTGTCCAGATATTCGGGGTGGCCAGAACCTTCCAAATCCCGTGAAAGAAAAGCATTACTAAAAATTTAGAAACACCACACGTTCAAAATGCAAACGTGTATTAGAAATCTCATCACTTATTTGACACTTCAAATTCTACCCTCGAAATCGATCGTCGTCGCATTTTATCTGTAATGTGTAAAACCTGTTCCGTAAAGGGCTATCCAGTCCTATGAGCTTTTCATAAGTAAATAAAGATACAAATACATATGGAAGGACCAAATTCATCTTTTCAATAAGGACAGCCCCTAATTTTTTTGTATATTGAAGTATATGCCCTTAAATCGCTAATAATAATAGTATAGTTTTTAAAAACTTTTTTTTAATTTAATATTCTATCAAGAAATAAAGAACAGATTTATAATTAAATAATTGAATAAGACGGACGTTTCACATTATTTTTATAAAAATGGAAACAAAACCAGGCTATCATTCGTATTTTGTGCTGATATTTAAGAACACCTTTGTCAAAAATCCACAAAGAGTATTTATATCAATACTCAAAGGTGAGGATAAAAAAAACCGTACAAAATTGTTTCGCATGGCATATGTACCAAACATCTTTAAAGTTAGCAGTATATTTTTTCTAACCTAATTTCAGCAATAAGTAAATATTTATATATTAAAAAAGAAAATATAAAATATGCTTCTTTTGATAAAATTAATTTTGTAATTTACTCATTTTCACCGTGTTGTATACATGAGATGCCAGTTTGTATGCGAGCTATAATAACAGGCAAAATTAAATCTTTTATTGACTTAACGCGTATTAGAAAATAAAGTATCCATAAAAGTAATTATAAATCTTGGAATCATAAATTTCATATAAGTCTATAGAGACGCATTTATAAAACCACTTATAAAAAAGTAAGGTTAGGTTTTCTGGATGCATTATTGCATATATGACTATATGTTACGATTCGCCTAAAGTCATTCCATTCTTGATTAATAAATTAAATAAATAAAAATATATCATTCCAATGACTAACTTTATTCGTCCCATTTTCTTATCCTCTTCGTTCGCAGAGAGAATTCGACAAAAAGTGCCAGAAATAACAGTAAATTTTTTTATCCTGAAAATTTGTAAACTGTGGTTTTTCGGGTCGCTGAATCCGAATATGAAGTCAAAATTCATAAATCCGAAATGGCGTATCCAATATGGCGGATGAAAATACAAAAAACGGCTCGATTTGAATAAATCTTGGTACTTACGGGTTTTTAGGATCGCTGAACCCGAAAGTGAAGTCAAAATTCAACAATTTTAAATGTCGGACGAAAATATCTGCCATTTAAAATTGTTGATTTTTTACTTTAAATTCTGATTCAGCGACCCCAAAAACCCGCAAGTACCGAGATTGAACCAAATCGAGCCGTTTTTTGTATTTTCATCAACCATATTGGATCCGCCATTTTGATTTTTCGAATTTTGACTTCAGATTCAGATTCAGCGGCCGCTAAAGTCCCCGAGTAAGACTTGATTGCACAATCGGAGGAAGTTAAATAGGAAAAAAGTAGGTTGACGCTTTTGCGTCAATGCCGACGAAGGGATTATTATTGTGCGTTTACTCTTGGAGTTCAGCAACGTTCAAATTGGAACACTTCGCAAAAACATCAGTTATCATCAGTGTAATTACTTCTAGCCAAAAACCGTTGATAATAAATTATTTTGATTATTTTCATCAAACCCATAATATAGTATCTTTGCTCTTGAGGACAGGTGACGTCACGCCACTTGCTACATGCCATAAGGGTGAAAACGTTCGTTTAAAATCAACATCTCGAGTTGATATTTTGTGACCTTTTCATAAATTATTATACATAATGAAATTAAGAAAAGTTAGTTTTCCATTCACACTTGAATTCTTTTGAACTTAAAGTTTATAACTTACTGAACTATAAGGAACGAAAATATTCTGGTCGATGATCCTCTCCTTTAAACATATTTTCCAGAATTTGTTTCTTTATCAGTAAAATTAGCTTTACTTTAAACTTAAATGATTTAATGAATTGTGATATAAGTTTGCAAAAAATGTCGAACTAAATTTTTTTTTAACTTACTCTTATCAAATGTAAATATCTCGGAAGGATCAATTTCACGCCTTCATCCTAAGAGATAACGACTATAGTACAAATTATATAAGCTAATCAAGCACTATAGTATTCATTTGTTATATTTATTCAAAGTAGTCATCAATACGTTAATCAATCTTTCTCCTGCTTGAAAAGATGAGGCTTGTCTGTGCTGCGGTTTTACCCGTGGTCGTTATCCTCAATGCTATTGGTTTGAATTGAAATTTTCTTCGCTTTCAATATACATGTGTGTGTATTTATGGGTTTTCTAAGAATTTTAACCAAGACGATTTTTAACGACTTTAGGATGCGACGCAGTCGCAAACTGACCCTCACATTATCTTGTATTTTACTTACCAGTTCCATAACAAACTTGAAACAGAGTGG
>NC_046658.1:93391542-93395265 GCF_010883055.1 Belonocnema kinseyi | reverse complement strand
AATCTCTATCCAATCCACACCCTACTCCTTTCCCCTGCCGAGTGAGTCACGCCTACCCCGAAAGGGAAATGGCTTAATGGTGTAATAATAATAATAATAATATCCATTCCCCGTCCTAGCCATTTGCGCACGTGTAAATTGCGATGCGCCAATGTGAAAAACTCTGAACTTTACACGTATGTAGCAAATAAATTTTAGCATTTTAGCATTTTGTAAGTCTGCTCACTCTTCATAAGTACACGTGCCCATATGGTACTCTCCTAAAACTGCGCACGAATTCGTATAGCCTATAGAGTTCACATAGTATACTTACAGTTCATTATTAGTTATTATTAAACGATTTTAGTTCATAACGTATAAGTCCCTTGAAATCATAAAAAGATAAAACCTTAATGGGTTTAGAAAAAAATCCCAAATGCAAAAAATCGAGCAAACTAATATTTTTCTTCATATGGATCTTTTCATAATAAGTTGTCTGACCGTTGTTGCGATCTATTAAAATGAATTTTATACGGTTATCTCCAAACATTCTTGGGATTCAATTACCGAGATATTTTTTGCATGATATTATATATTTTTTAATTATACAAGGTTAACCACATTTCCAACCTTACTAATGAAGAAAAACTACAAATAAATTTATTCTATGATTTTAAATTCATCCTTATTTTGTAGAAAATTGAAAATAGAGCAATTTGATTTTATTACCAAACTTTCATCCTTTTGTTTTTTCCAGGATTATTTAACTTTCCCGGCCATCCACAAAATTTCAAAAATTTAAAAATTATTAGTAATCAGACCAAGCACCTTATTCAGAATTTAGTTGATGTCTTTATCCCCAACATAATATTCAACAACCACAAAAAACATCATTAGCAGAATTTACGAACTACATCTTAGCTGCCTTCAAAGAAACACCAAAAAGTTTTTAAACTATAAATAATCATAGGACTTACTTTTCTAAGACTCACTAGTAACGCTACGAAACTGTCAAACTGAGGACGTATTTCGGGAGTTGATAAATATTATGTTCTGGTTGAAGATAGGGGCAGTTTTTGGTAATCGTAAATATTGTAATCAAAGAAAATTGGTAATTTGATATCAAATACAGTTGGCCACAACAAAAAAAAGACGAATTTTAAAAGAAAAATTTAATTTTCAGCTAAAAAAGATCAATTTTCAATGCAGAAATCCCAATTCTAATTTCCAAATTAAATATTACAGCCTGACCAAGAAAATTCGATTTTTCAAATAAAGTTATGAATCTTCAACCAAAAAGAATGACAAGCCAAATAAGTTGTTTAATTTTTAACAAAATATTCAAATTTTTAACCTAGTAATAACATTTCGAATAATAAAAAGTGAACATTTTCCACCAAAAGCATAATAATGGACTTGATGCAAACTCTTGTTAAAAACAAGAATCCAGCAACCAAATTTCGACCACAACGAATAAACAAAAACAAAAAATTCTATTGTAATTTGAAAAAATTCGACAAAAATAAAAAAGAAGAAAGAACAATGAGATTTTTCTTTCTTTCGTCTTTTTTATGTTGGCTGCCGTCTCATTTTTCTTTCCTCTTTTTTATTTTTGTCCCAATTTTTTTTTCAGATTACAATAGAATTTTTTTTTATTTATTCGTTGTGGTCCAAATTTGGTCGTTGGATTCTTGTTTTTAACAAGACTTTGCATCAATTCGATTATTGGACGTTAAATAGGATTTTTAATTTGGATTTTAATGTAATTTAAATTTATTACATTTTAATAATAGATTTTTCAACCGAAAAGATTGAACGTTTAACCTAAAATGTTTGGATGTTCAAGCAGAGATGAATTTTCATCTAAAAAGATGAATCTTCATTTGATATATTCAAATTTTTAGTTAGCAAAATACATTTCTAACAAAAAAGTACGAATGTTTACCTGGAAATAATTTTTCTTATTTGAAAAGTGTTTTCGTAGCTTTTCCTAATTCCGTTTTCTTCTTCTAGAAGATTTAAAAATTCCTGGAACCAACAAGCAATCTTTTAGAAAATTTTGTATTTACGGGTCGAAGGAAAATTCTAATTTTTCTATATTGAGCTATCAAACTTTGTTTTCTGGAAATTATTTACTTAGCTTTCGAAAAATGTTTCTTAAAATTCACGTGGTTTCAGAAATCGTCGAAACTTAAACATTTTTCGTTGGAAAAAAGTACAAGATTTTTTCGAAATATAAGTTTAAAAATGTCATTGTGTATGTAGACTTGTTAATCTTGCATGTAGCATATAGGAATTCACACTCGACAGTTATTACTCATGAAAATCCCTGACGCTATAAAAGCATTGAATATCAATTTTATTAAATTTCGGGATACAATTAATAATGTGGCATTTTATGTGTGTGTAAATAGAATCTAATCAAAGATACATAAAATAATGAAGCTATTAACATTAGGTAAAAGAAAAAATAACCTTAATTTTTTATGACGTGCATAATAAGATAAAAACGTTCCACGTTTTTGTTAGCTATATTGATAACTAGATTGGCAATTATTACAATCATCTTTACAGTTCAGGATATGCAATCATACGAGTATGTATATTAAGAAAAATGTAATCCTATGTTCCTTCTTGCAGAATCCAGTACACAATTCGACTGTTTGCCTAATGGCGACCCTATTTCTGGCATTCCTCGTCGCGGACCTAGTTCTTCTTCTTCCTCTTCTGACAGACATTCTCCAATGAGGTCTCTTGCTGCAACCAAATCTCGTTCTTCTGTTGTGTCTCGTCGACCTACCGAGCCACCTCAGCTTATGAGCTCCATGTCTCCTTCTGAATCACCTCATTTTTCTCGCGTTTTTGGATATAAAATTGAAGAACTTGGATGTATTCGACTTATTCCCCAGAAAAATCGGAGCCGCGTATTCGAACTTCGAAAATACATTTTTCCTCCTGATAAACCAATTCAATTGAGAACCACAAATAATAACCTGAGGTCCATACCAGCCGGAGAGCAAATTGTATTATCAACGTCCTATGGTGACGTCTGGGCAATATTGGATAAATTGCCAAACAGACAAACAATTTTTCGTGGAATATATAAATCTCAGTCTACTTGTTTCATAGGGTTAAAACGGGTGAAAATAAACATAGGCAGCGGCGCAGTTGAATCCTTAACCGCAGAAGAAATCGAGGAATGTCCAGTAGGCAACAGAAGTCCAATCACAAAGAGTTTTAAAGTGATAGATGCAATTTTGTGATTTTCAATTTCTTTTTGGATGACCGTTAGGCCAGGAAACTAGAAAATAATGAGACATTTTTCGTGATAGCGAAGAAGTTGAAAATTACAGTGAATTTATTTTTAATCCGGAATTTCACACATTTTTTAAGAAAAGTATTGATTCACTTGAAATATCACTTATTTTATACATGCCACAAGATATAATGCAATTTTTACATTCTGACAGAATTTAGTTTACAATGTGTAATAACTCAAAACCCTTTAACTTTAAAAACTTTCAATTTTAATTCCTTATTTTAAGGCTGCAGAAGTAAAATTTTTTCCACCAAAATTTAAGCAATCATTTATTAAAATGAGAATAGTTTTCCGAAATCGCTGAGAATAAATAGCAAGATCAAATACGAGGGTAGTTCAATAAGTCCTTAGAATGAAGTATAAAAACAATTCTTTTTGGGTAAATTTTTTTTTTATTTTTCAACATAATCTCCTTGGAGCTCTAT
>NC_046658.1:93381491-93391442 GCF_010883055.1 Belonocnema kinseyi | reverse complement strand
TTTGGATTGTTCCTTTGTCTCAGGAGTGTAATGGTGTATCCATGTTTCATCCACAGTCACAAGTCGACGAAAAAATTCCTCACGATTCCGACTTATGCGCGCTAAGAGAGCCTCAGAGGCGACCACTCTATTGCGTTTATTCTCAGCTGAGAGCAAACGCGGCACCCATCTTGCCGATAGCTTTTTCATGCCTAATTTTTTATGTAAAATTGAAACAACTGCACCTATAGATATCCTAGTGGCCTCAGCTAACTCACGCACTTTTAATCTTCTATCCTTCAACACCATATCGTGGATTTTATTGATGATTTCGGGAGTACTTGCTTCTACGGGCCTTCCTAAACGTGGTTCGTCACTTATTGATGTACGACCACGCTTAAATTCATTTACCCAGTTATAAACCGTTGCTAAGGCAGAGGTAGATGTGCTATGAACTGAGTCCAATTCATTTTTTATCTCATATGGAGTTAAACCCTTTAAATGAAAATGTTTGATTACCGCTCTGAACTCCTTTTTTTCCATTTTTCTTGACGAACAATTTTTTTTTTCAATTGGTTATAAAAACACGTAAACTCAGAAGATGTGGACTGTGACTGCACCATATATCTAGCCGGGAGTGGTGCTGACTGAAAACAGATGATTTGGAGCGATTCGCGCGCCATCTGTTGGTCATTCTAAGGACTTATTGAACTACCCTCGTACAATTACCCGAAACATTTTGTAAAATAAACATTTTGTGTGTGTTAATATTACTTCAATTCTTAAATTTATAGAAAAACTATTTTTGCAGAGATCATATTTAATTATTTTTTTATTGTGAAATATGTCATCATTAGCTCATTCAGTGTGTAATTTTGCAATAAATGCACTAAATTCATCGACTTTGGTCGATCTTAGCCCTATTTTGTTAATATATTCACAGAAAAACACTAAAGTAAAATTTTGTTGCACGTAAAATTTATCGCTATTAGAGTTTACATGCTATTGGGCGAAAGTTTATTCTACAATGAAATAAAAGCTGTGGTCTCCTACAGCTCACTTAGAAGCAATGGGAAAACGGAAAAGTATGAGTGAATTCGAGCTATAAAAAGAAACAAGAGATTTAAAACAATACAGAAAAAAAGTTAATATTTGTTGCAGGTAAGTCTTGCAACAGTTTAAAATTAAACATATTTTTTCGAAAGTTTCACCGAGTTTATAAAATTCGTTTTTATCTTGTCTACTTCATCACGCTTAAGTGAGCTAATTTCTGTAAAACATGTAGAATCAGCAATAGTAAAAATGAATAAAATATTGTTCTTACTGACAAATCACCTCCGAAATCGATTAGACATTTCGAATAAAAATAGAGCGATTGTAAGGCGAAAGATTATCCAGGCAAAGTTAAAAATCGGACATTATCTTTGATTCGTGTAATTTTTAACTAGAATTGTAACACAACACATTTCACTTGACTATTTTTGGACGCGCAAATGAATCCTACCAATCACTACCAAAAAAAGTATGGAGTCGAAGCGAAATGACGCTGACAACGATGCTAGCGATGGCTCCTTTCTTAACTGCGCAGATGTCGGTCTCGTCGACTGTCCTTACTGCGACACCTGCGCAATTTTGCTAAAATTATATCTCTACTCGGTTAAAAACTCGCAACTCAACTTGGTTCACTTTTACCAACTTCAAAAACACTTGGTTAAAACTGATCAACTTCAATTTGTTAGATTCAGCTACTAAGAATGTAAAAAAAGAACCCCGTAAATTTGATTGATTAAAAACAGACAATATTCTTGAGAAAAAATAACAATCATATTGATTGTGTAAAAAGGGACGAGTTTGCTTGTGAAAATATAACTACTAGGTGCAGCTTGATAAAAATTTATCACAAAGCATTTGTTTGCTTTTAACCGAAAAAATCGTTTTATTGTAGCAAAGAACTACTCATTCAAATTTTGCATAGTGAAACTGGGTTCTGACAACTAAGTAATGTGTTATTTTTTACCATTTGACTTTAACCTTTTAAGCTCAACTGTGATAGCAAGAAGCACATGATTACTTAAAACCATTGCTCTGTTCTTTTTAAATAATATGTCCTTAACCGAGCTATTTATGCAGCTCGGTTAACGGTTCGTTTTCTCAGTGTGTTTTTTAACCAGAACTCTTTGAACTGTCAATTTCTAATAGTTACAAATTAGAAATGTTGCACCTTAACGGCATGTAAATTAGAATGCTTTACTTGAAAGGTCTTTAAATCTATATATTTTATACGTGTAAATTATTGAGCTCTTCAATAAAAATTGTCCTAATTGAAAATTGGTCAAGATTCAGTTTCAATTTTCAAAGTTTTATATGTCAAAGAGTTCTTCTAATGATGATCTTATTAGTAGTTCAGTTAAATTACCTTAATTAAAAAACCCTTGAGCTTCAAGAGCTTGAATATTTTAATTTCAATGACGGTGAAAAATTTTTGTTAAAAAGGAAAAATTTGGAAAGTATTGCCTCGATTAAATAGGCTACGCTTTATTTGAGTCTGCTTATTCATATTTAACAAATACATTCTCATCGCTTGTCTTGCGCTTCGTGATCTATTGAGGGATATATAAAATGCCTAATTTCCTACGCTATGTTGAACTCTATTAAATTAAATGTATGTCTTATTAATTTTTGTATCTGGGACCTAGACTGCTCATTCATATATTATCAAAAAAAGTAAAACATTATTTTAGTTACCGCATAGTGGAAAAATCTTCTGGCGGTGACCAGCCCCAGACTAGGCCACCTAGACTCTAATCTAGCGTAGTTAAGACAGTCTATTCTGGGGCTGGCCAGACCAGACTTGGCCAATCGTTCTAGCCAGCCACTATGCAGCCGCTGGTCTAATGTGCAAATACACTACTGGTGCAGTACTGGCCCACTACAGATTGCAGGAATCCCAGTACTGGATGGTAAGGCCTATGAACCTTAATTGGTTCTGCTTAGATTGAATACATATATTACATTATTTAACATTATATTGCCAACAAAATTTCTAACGCTACGGGTTTTCGAACCCCGTAAGCTACAACTCAAAAAAGTTGAAAAAAGAATTTATTAACTCATTTTCCTTGTTAATTTTTTGTATTAGAATACCATGTCATACGAGTATACATGTAGAATCCATTAACTGTTTACGGTTACATAAATAAATCCGTTTAAATAAATAATTTAAATCGATTAAATATTTTGGATTTTTCATCCTAAGCACCAACAATTTCTTATACATTTTTTTATATATGTTTTTGTAAAAATGGTTTTAAACATTTTTTCTAAGCAATTCTTATTCCAAATTTTTTTTAAACATTTATTTCAATTTTTTTTTAAAATTTATTTTCAACATTTTTTACAGATTGTTTTTTTTAATTTTTGTAAGAATTTTTGTTTTTCGCCTATTTCTGTAATATAACTTTTCGTAACTGTTTGATTTTTAGGTTTTTGGGACTAGTATACAACGTTTAATAATTATATCAAATGTAATTTAAAAAAAAATAGATTTTTAATAATGCTCATTTTTTATTTCATATGACTTTAGATCCCCTGAAAGATTTTCAAAAATGATGAACAAGATTTGGCTGATTGACCATTAAATATGTTTATAGGATTCATTGCGGAACAGTCCCAGATCTGGGCCAGACTATACTGTCAGGATAATAAGCGAGGAAACATTATTTTGAATAGTGTCAATTTGTTCTTCTGTATAATTTTAGACTCTGACAGTTTTTCGAAAGAGGTGACAAAACTTTGGCTAATTGATATTTAGAAAATTTCATATTATGGATCGCTGAACAGTCCCAGATCTGGACCAGACTAGACTGTCAAGACAATAGGAAAAAAAAACTAAATTTTGAATAGCATAACTTTCTCATTTTGTATAATTTTAGACTCTGGCAGGTTTTTGAAAATGGTGAAAAAAATTGGCTAATTGATACTTAGAAAATTTTATTTTATGGATTTCTGACCAGTCTCAGATCTGGGACAGACTAGACTGCCAAGAAAATAAGAGAAAAAGTTGACCTTGAAAAGTGTTAATATCTTATTTTGTATAATTTAGACATCTTGGCAATTTTACGAAAATTAAAAAAAAACTTTGGCTGATTGACACTTAGAAATTTGTTTCTTATGGATTGCTGAAAAGTTCCAGTTCTAGGCCAGACTAGACTTTCACGACTAGACAGTCTAGGCGCCGCCCTATCTTGGCTAGATATGAAATCAGACAGCCAGAAGATTTTTCCACTAGGGCCCTAAGAAATGTATTCACACAATATTTTTTGATAATTATAGAATTTGCATATAATATACTATATACGAAAATAAAAAAGTATTTTGGTTTTAACTAAAAGACTTACAGTAAAAATACATAAATATTTGACACAACTCCCGTTTTTCATGGTATAAAAAATGACATAAATAACGAAATATTTTCTAATGTTCCTTAAATAAACCTAACAATAAACAAACGCTAATGATATTTATTCAGGCGGAAAATAAATAAAGGGAAAGCATGTCAACTATACTGGTGATTTTTACTAAAAAAAACATAGAAGCAAAAAAAAGGGGGAAGCGTTCCTGATATATTTAAAATTTCTTAATTCAGAAAAATTTTGCTTGCTAATTAATTTATGTTTGAATGTTTTTCAGTTTTAAATTAAAGAAGTTTTTCAACTTTCTCAGTATTTAAATCAAACGATTGTTTGTAACGCGTATCTTTTTTTTACTCTATAAATTTTGTTAGATACATTTTTTGTGTGCATAATTTTCAAGAATGCAACAATACATGGAACCGAAAGTTAAAAAAATATATTTTTATCTTATTTTCAAATGATTTGCTGACCACTACTATTCTATTTAGACTATTTTTTTATTTATGAAGTGTTAGAAGATTGTGATTTGGGAAATATTCTGGTTCTTCTTAGTCAGAGTCAAAATTATTTCTTTTGGGCTTGAGTGCGAAATCACTAAATCTATTAATACTATTATGCTGATGTCCCGAAAGTTACCAGAAGTGGGTGTATATCACGTTATCAGAAAAAGTATAACGCGAAGGGTACTTTTTGTCAGCAAAAGAATTCCAACATTTTTTCTCGTATATAATTTTTAGTTTTTCAAGTGACTTTTTGTGTAATCCACATCCGATAGGATATTCCTTTTTCTCGCTAGAATAATATCTTGACACCAAAAAATTGCCATTCTACAGCACTCGTGATTGTTGTGAACAATTATTTTAAAAGGTTCACATTTTTGTATATGTAAAATTTATCTTTTCTGCAGATATACTTCTTCTCATCTCACACGGAGAAAAGTTTGTTAGGAAACTTTACCGAACTTTTTAGTATAATTGGGATATATGGACCAAAACAAGAATGTTTGACATTATTGTAATAATTGGCGTTTTGCGAAATGTTAAAGAATAAATGACAGTTCGGTGAACTTTAATGACGCAGATTAAATTTTCCAAATTTACAGTAAAGATTTTCAAAAACAATCATTAATGGACGTGGTGTAATTATTAAAAACTCTTCTGTCATAGATTCAGGAAAAATTAAATAAAGTTTCATGCTTGTTAAGCAATTTTTGCAATTGTAAAGTCAAGCAAACTTTAAATTATGCATTGACAATAATTCCCTCAAAATCGGTTACAGAATGATAAATTTCGGTTATTCTTTCTGGGTAAAAATGTATTATTTACTTAAAGGTTTGCTAAAGTTTTAAATGAATTCTAGAGAAATATTAATTTTGGTTATGTTATAATCTCTTGCATATTTTATGAAACTTTGTACACTGTAGGCGAGCTTTTCATTTCTGCTACGTTAGACTTTATCCGACAGTTTGGTAAACCGATATTCACGCAGTATCTTCCATCGCCACCCTGATCTTTCAGGATCGTATACAGGTCCTGAGCACCTCGAAGGTATTCACCAATTTTTTAATTTGGAAAAAGGTGTTGAATTTTCAAATTACTTACAGTCCTCATTTTCGTTTAGTATACATTAATAAATATTAATTTGCCAAATTGTAAAATAAAATGAGATTTCATTAAAGTAGGAAATTAAAAATTTAATTACCATGAAACGAAGTTGGCGCCCTTGGCGTAAGCCTGAGTGCTGCCATTTTAGTGGGTTTTGTCATGTTAGAGGTTTTTCTACTAAATTTTTAGCTTTTTCTTCCGTTAAGTGGGATGAAAAAGTTGTTTTCCACGTATTTAGTAGAAAAAAACAGGGTTTAATTGATTTATGAGGAAATTTATTATTTGTAAGAAATGAAAAAAAATTGCTCAATAAAATAAATTCTTTATGTTCCTAAAACATTATATCCTCCTGATCTTAAATTTTTCGTACGTTATTTCTTTTTGAAACTGAGATTTGTAATTAAAAATTCAAATTGTTGATATCTTGAATTTTTTTAAAATTTTAGGTATTGAGTGTGATGAATGAAAATTCATAAATGACATAAATGGTCAAATTTTAAAAACCATTCTAGATACAGAAAAAATGTTCAGCATGCATTGGCAATATGTGTGCAAACTTCTCAGTAAAATACGTAATAATCAGTTGAATGGCTAAGGCTGCAGAGGCAGTACCATTTAATTGAATTGAAAAATAAATCAATTTATTTAATTATAAACAAAAATTATTCAGACAAATTAATTAAATTTTTTAAATTTTGCAAATTGGTGCATATTCAATTTGGAAGAATTAGAATTTAAAACTTGACTTATTATCTTTAAAATCCTTGAAATTTAAGAATTTTTATTTATACATCTTTAAAATTAAAAAGTTTTTAATTTGTCAAATTAAACGTTGAAAATTATGCAAGCTTATCATTAAAACATTTTCAATTCTGATGATACACAATAAAAATTTCTTCAATTTGGAAGATGTAGAGTTGAAAACTTAAGTTTAGATCTTCAAAATTATCCAGCATTTTTATTTATACATTTTTAATATTGCAGAGTGTTTCATTGTGTATATTGAAAATTGAATAAATGAAAAAAAAACATTCGAAACTACATGATATATTGCACATATTAAAAATTAAGGTATCTTTAATTGCAAATGTTAAATAAACACTTATTTTAAGTAAAGATATTCAAAATTTTCTCAAGTTTTGTGGGTTATTCATATTTTCATATAAATAAGTTTCATGCAATATAATTATTAAATCGTGTAAAGCGTGTTAACTTGCATATTCGATGTAATTGCTAAAATTTTAACGTAATTTAATTTCAGATTTTTTATATAAAATTAATATTCACATTTTTAATGCTCAAGTTTAATGGCTTGAATATTTTACATCAAAAAGATTTTAAAAGAGTAGACGATGCAAACATTTCAAATTTTAAAAATTAAATAATTTAGGGTTTCAAAGTTACAAAATTTCTAATAAAAAATTATCCAATATTTTTCTTTACTTATCATAAATTTAAAAACCTGCTCATCAATTTAATGTTGCAATAAAAAAATTTGCTGAAACAGGCTCCAGATATTTGTTGCACGGCCCTGACGTACTCGTACTTTAACTTTATATTCCAGATTTTTTTCCGGTATCCCAACTGTTATGTTATCCGCGAGGATTAACGTCGTTAGCGATAGAACGCGTTAAACGTCGATTAGGTGGTTTGAAACCCGTCGCAGCGTTTTCGATTTTTAAATAGCGTTAATATTGTTAAAAACGTGCGAGTGTATCGTATGTAATATATTGTAATTTAATATAGTTGCTTAAGCTAAATTGTGTATGTGTATGTGTACGAAATTGTATTCTGATTGGCTGTGACTGACTAATGTGTATATATACATTGTATGCTGTTGATTGCGTACGAGGTGTGTTCAAAAAGTAAGGTGACTTTTCAATTTTCGCGGGCTACGTACATTCAAGTTTTAAATTTTTTGTTTTGTTGTATTGGTACACTCGTCACGATCATAAGTTCACAGTCTTGAAATGTTGACAGTTGCATACAGTGAGTCTACTCTGAGTAAAAAAAATGTGTATAAGTGGTACAAGCTGTTCCAAGAAGGCCGAGAGGATGTCGAAGACGAACCTCGCCCTGGACGTCCCAACACGTCAACAACAGATGAAAACGTTCAAGCAGTGGAAGAAATGGTGTTGAGAAATCTCCGAATTACCATCAGAGAAGTTGCTGAAGATGTTGGCATATCAGTTGGCTCATGCCATGCTATCTTTTCGCAAAAAATGTCCGGAACTTTGGAAAAACAATTCGTGGCTTTTGCATCACGATAATGCACATGCTCATTCATCGCTGCTCGTGAAAGATTTTCTGACCAAAAACAGCACCATAGTCATGCCTCAGCCTCCATATTCACCGGATTTGACCCCCAGTGACTTTTTTCTTTTCCCAAAACTGAAGAGACCCATGAAAGAACATCGATTTTCAACGATTGAGGAGATAAAAACTGCATCGCTGAAAGAACTCAAGGTTATACCACAAAATGATTATCAGATTTGCTTCGATGATTAGAAAAAGCGTTGGCACAAGTGTATTATATCTGAGGGGGATTACTTTGAAGGGGACAACATAAACATTGAGGAATAAATGAATATTTTTTGGCAAAATCATAAAGTCACCATATTTTTTGAACACACCTCATATAAGTTCTTTTTTATTCACAGAGCTTACGGTTTACCGAACTGGTAGTTAATGTTTCTCGAGCGTTAGTGATGCCCTCGTGACGTTCCTGTAAACCCTCTTATATTTTCAACCGACTCCTCGACCGCGTTTAACCCAACTGTACATTAATCTTTATCTGACGTTTTATATATTTTACAATTATATCTATTAAAATGTCAACTACCAAGTACAGTATTAAATAAAGTACAGTTCGGTAGACATTGGTATCAATTCGTCACACTTTCATATTTGTGAGTGAGGTATTATTGAATTTCGTTTTACCCAACTAGAAACGAAACTTTATCAAAGTGTCCATATGTCCCGAGTTTACCCAACTGAGTTTGGTAAAACTGGTAATTTTACAACATACAGTAAACTGTATTTAAACTACAAAGTTGTTTTTACGAATTTTTTAAAGATAATGATAACACAGGCCAACATGGTTTTGTTAGAAAGTTAAGAGTCATTTCCGAAGTAAATTTTTTACGAAGAATCCAAATTCGGGGTCAGAATTGGCCCATCAGGTCAGGATTTTAAGATATTTGAGGTTATGTACCCAAAAAATGTCGTTTTTGGCTACTTTTCAGGTTATGTACAGAAGACACAACATTTTTTCGGATTTCTTCTTTAGTTGTATCATATACTACTGCTCTTTCTCTTTAATTTAAGATTCGCAGAGTTAAATTACCATTTTTCTTTACCAAGTTACATAAATTTGAAATGACAACCTCAAAAGTAGCCAAAAACGCTATTTTTTGGGTACATAACCCCAAACATCTTAAAATCCTGACGTGATGAACGAATTCTGCCCCCGGATTTGGATTCTACGGAAAAAATTGCTTCGAAAATGACTCTCCACTTTCCAACAACTAACATGACCCCATTATTTGCTGGCCTGTGTAATTATGATGTTGGATAGCAGCCCATTATGTAAAGATGAAAAGAAATGATTCGACAAGAAATAAAACATTTCTTTGCTTTAAAGTGCTATATCAATTTATTTATTTATAACCATTATTTTGAAAAATAAAGGGAGAGTTACCTTTTTGTGACAGTTTTGGTTGGGACAGCGGAGATAAATGTAATAGATTAAGCATTACAGATTTCAAAAAATTATTTAGGTTTTCTTTTATTATAAGGCATGCATGGCTAAAGTGAAAGTCTTTTTTATTTTACCCATAGTAATGAACGGAAAGTAATTTAAAGCTGTCAAAAGTAAAATTTGATGATATACCAGTAAATTTGCATTATTTTATCGAATTATTAAAAAACTTATTTGGTGAAATTAAATCAATTTA
>NC_046658.1:93379356-93381391 GCF_010883055.1 Belonocnema kinseyi | reverse complement strand
CCTATAGAACATATTATTACGAATGCACTCGCTAAAAGACAATTTTTCAGGAAACCCCCATAAAAACCCGCTTTGGACCAAAATTCAAAAAGTGGGCACATTTTGAATATTTTTGATACCATTTTTTTTTTAATTAAAAAATTCCAAAAAAAAAGAAAATGGACATTTTAAGCCAAATAACGCACGATATAAAAAAAGTCCAAAGAAGAAGTATGTTGCTTTTTGAATGCCCTGCAAGATTTTCATAAGAACTTTCTGAATTTTCTTAAAAAATCAAAAATTTAAATTTTGACAGCACACAAACTAATGAAAAATCCAAAAATTACATTTTTCGGCTAAACTATTACTAATACAGTGAAAGATGAGTACACAAAAATAGTCCATTTGAAAAAGATCTACAAATTTGTTTACCACTTTTTGATAGGATGCGTAGTTTTGACTATAATCATGAAAAACATCATTAACAGTACAAAAAAAATCTGCCTGCTGCGTGGGCACATTGTTATCACAACTTTTGTCTTTTAATTTCTTTTGGGTCTCGTGTGTGGGGTTTCAGACAGATTAATTCTTTATGCTTTCAATGCTATTTTTTACGATTGAAACCCTAAAGTAGAGAATTATCCAACGAAGAATTTCATCTATCAGCCATATGGGTTTGACACCCCTAACACACCCCACGAGTACCTGAAAACCACCCTTAAAACAAAAAATGTCAATTCTTTATGAAATCGACCTTTTGAACAATCTATTATCGTCTTTTTTTACTTTGAATCATAATAATTGTTCTAGTGGGACAATAATTATCATTGCTTAATTAATTTTTAATTATATAAACAAATGGAATTTGTTTAAATAATTTGTTTTCTCGAAAATTCGTTTTCCTCCCGGACCATGATTACTATTAGTCTAGTGGAATATTTATCAACATTGGTGCATTAATTGTTTATTATTTAAACAAATTGAATTTGTTGAAACAATTTTTTTCGAAAATTCGTTTTTTCTTGTTATGAACAATTATTTGAAAACACCCACATTTTTGTACATATAAAATTGGTATTTTCTGCAGATATACTTCTTCTCATCTCAGGAATAATTTTATTACCAAAAACTAGCCATTTGACGACATACATTAATAATGATCTGGTTAGGACGTTTTCATAGATTTAAAAAAATCCTCATCAAATCAACAATTCGTTTCTACATTTCATGTCATCTTTTTCAAAGTAATATTTAAGAATCGGCCTGTATGAGCAAGCGTAAAAAATTATTTATATTCATGTATTTATTTTTCTTATGAACAAATGCAAAAAATCGTATCGACCAAGGGCACTTTCCCCATTATATATTCTTTCAAGATATTAACTTTTAGAAGAATGCAAATGATTCCGAAGAAAATACTTCTTTTTCATTTCTGTGGAGAAACTTATTCAACGATGTTAAAATAACAACCGCTTGCAAGTTTAAACATTGGCGTTGGATCCGCCGATAGGATTAACTTAGTTTCTTGATCGCTTAAAAAATTATATATCTTCAAAATCTAAGATTTTCCGTCAAAATTGTTGTTTAAAAATCTTGCGTTTAACTTTTCGCTGAAGCCAAAAATCCATTCTAATTATTTTGAACAATTTTTAAATCGGGAGCACATCATATTCCTGAAGTCTGAACCAAGGAGGCGAATAAATATTGTGTAGTTGCTGATTATCCATAAACAATCAGTGGAATCGAAATTTCTAAGAAGCTAAAAATACAAGATCCGTAGCCTATGTAAATTTGTTATCCTAATCTTTTTTCGTAATATCATCGACTTGAGCGATTTGTATATATTTTAATGTCAAAACATAATATTTTCTTCTGCATTTCAACGACGAATTTCGTATTTTTATCTTCGTCAAAATTTCCACTTCATGGGTAAACATTTTTTATGATTGCCTAATTACGTAAGGGGCCATCCATATACCCCGTGGACATTTTTTCACCACTTTTTGACCCCTCTGCCCCTTCGTGAACAGCCGTTGAATTTTGACAAACACCCCCC
>NC_046658.1:93355886-93379256 GCF_010883055.1 Belonocnema kinseyi | reverse complement strand
GTCCCTATCGTGGACAAGCGTGGAATTTTTCAACCCCCCCCACCCCTAAACTGTCCACGTGGTATATGGATGGCCCCTAATATTTATTCGTTTCTTGGTCCAGATTTGAACATTATGGTCACTTGACTTTATCCGAATTTTTTAACGTTTTAGGAAAAATTTATTAGATTTTGAGAAAAGTGGAAAGGAAGATTTCGAAAAGGCGATTTCTCTGGAGAAACCTTAGTCTTTAAAATTTAATATCTTTTAGATCGTCCAATAAATTAACTTTAACATAACATTGCCTATGAACAAATACACATATATCGCAGTTTTCTAGAAAGCAACATTTCCTATTTTGCAGTCATTTACTTTTATCTAAAGAATAATACAATATCACAATGGATTGCTCTTCAACAAAATAATTATCATTTTTCATAACCATTCGTATCAAGAAATTTAGAGCCAAAAATTCTCTTATACTTATAAGGATGCAATTCTTGGCGAAATCGCACAATTCTTATCGTAAAAATTATATTACTTATGGAAAAAGAACCGTATAAATAAGAAAAGGCTAGGGACAGTGATTTTATTGATAAAAATTGATAAATGCAATAATTATTATGATTACTATGTGTTATCAAATAGCATTGGCTTGGTAATAATATTATTCTTGAGAGGAAAATAAATAATGCTTGAAATGAAAAAACTAAGTTTGTGTTTTAAGATTTTTATCACGATTTATAACAACAAATTTGTTGTGTTCTGGTTTTGGGTTGTAAATAATCATTAAGTTCACATGACATAACGCGACAATCAGTATATAAATGCCTTTAAGCACAGAAATATAGAATTTTTTTGTCTTAAAATCTGAAATGTCTAATGTACCTATTTAAAATATATGATCCATAAGGTGAGTAAATACATGCATTAGTGATGTCCTAAGAAATATATGGGCGTCTCTAGAACCTCATATTTTTTGAACTGAAATAAATTTTAGAAAAAATGTACCAAACAAATCCCAATCGTATTGAATTGAGCAAATGCACTTGCCTGCAATGCGCCCTCTGCAGTTTTCGTCTGCCACAAACATGACACGTACGTCTTTATTGGTTAGAAATTAAATTTTTAATAATTTAACAAAAATTTTAAGTACAAAAAATACAATTTTTCTTCAGGCGGTATAACGAATGCAAAATCGATAGTATCTGGCTTAACATATGCAAAAACTGATCTGTTCCACGCTGTGAGAGTGATATAGTGTGATTATCAAGTAGGCAATAATAGTTTAATTTAGCGGGTATATCATTGTAAAACGTTTTATTTACTTCTTTTTATATTCATATTGTTCAAATATGTTTTTTTTTGTGTTTGAAAGAGTAGAAAAGTGCTTGTTAATAATTATAGCTATATCAAAATGATATATTGATAACTTAACCTCTAAGTAGAAAAACTTATATAACCCTTTTAAGTTTCTGGCAAATAAGAATGCTGAATTTCTAAATAAGTTTGATTTCAGACATTTTTTTTATATTCTGTCCTTCCTGTATTATTTTGATTTGTGGTCCCATATTTCTATAATTTTGGCAACAATTTTTATTCTAAATTCGAACTAGAAGTTTATTTTTGGTCCTTATATAAAATTGTCTATCTCGTAATTTCATAAATTCTCATGTAACAGTATGGACGTTTTTCTACATTTTAGTGTTCAGGAAACTTCCACTTTGAATAGTTTAATTTGAAAATTAGTCTTAAATACTTTAAATAAAAAAGGCTCAGATTTAAAGAATTAAACTTTGAATTGGTTGTACATCAATCTTTAGAGGCAGAAGAGACGTGAGACTCTAAGTCTAAGAGTTATCGAATATGTTCAATTGTGTTGTTCAATGTTCAATTTAGAAAGTTAAATTCAAAAAAACTTTTTTATTATGAGAAGAATGTATGTTTTAATAATGACGATGAATTAAAAATTGAAACCTCTTTTTGGTAAAAAAACGTTTTATCTCTAATAGTATTTTTTAATAGTTGAATTTTATTCACTTATAATAGCGTGGCATTTTTTAAATAATAAAATAATAGTGCAACCGCTCTTCTAAAGTTTTACATTTTTAAATATTGGTTTTTTTTTTAATCTCAACCGGTTTTAAAACCTATAAACATTTATAAAATTTTTACTATATTAAATAATCCAAGAGCAAATAAAAAATATAACAATTTTGCTTTTTTCAGTAATATAAAATAAATTTTTATTAGTATCGTGTATCTGATTTTAGATTTTTAACATATAATACTATTAGCACAATTTTTATCGTAGCACGACTTTATTCCAGTAAGAATTATTTAGAAAATTTTTATTTACTTCATTTCGTAATATATACTAATTAAAATTTATATTATTCCAAAAAAGTGTATAACCTTCTTTAAATAATTCCTGGCAGACGAAAATGCTGCAATTACGTGCGAAATTCCAAATACCAAATTGGAAACAATTAAAAATGCAAAATGCTCAATCACTGTCAATCGTTTTGGCTACAAAAATCGTTAATTTTTGCTTTAGAGACGTAGAATATTATTATCAAAACTGTTTTGGAGACCGAAAATATGATTTAAAATTTGAATTTCTGCTCATTTGTACTTACTTCCAGGTATTTGTACTTAATTTTAGCAAAACATACCGAAGTAAAATATGACAAAAACGATGTGGCCTTGATTAAGGTTTGCAGCACAGCTTCTTTTGAAACCGAGAACAGCGAGAACTTTCATATAATGGTTTTGCTGCCGGTTTATTGCAGGTTATGTTTACTTTTTCGACACATAGTTACGCTGCCAACTGGTGAGCCTGAAAAATGACCTTGATTTGAAACCTGTCAAATCAACATTTAAATTTATATTTTATTATTAGTTACAAAATTTTTGGTTTATATTGATCAGCATACAAATGTAACACTTGATTTGACAATTTAAAAGCCGCTATTTTTTTATTTAATTCCAAGTTTCAGAAAAAAATAATAGACACAGCTTAGACTAGGTTTTCGAGTATCTGGGCTACTTAACTAGACTTCAAAAGCCCGTTTTCAGGCGTTCAGCGTCTACTTTGACTACTTTTTTTTAACTTACTGATTAAAGTAAGTTAGAAAAAAATAGTCAAATTAGACGCTGACTATTTTTTTTAACTTACTTTAATCATACCATTTCAACTTGCAGCATATCTCTGATAGTGTATGTTCAAAGGTCAAAGTATTTATAGCCCCTCAGATTTAGATAATCATAATTAAAGTATTAATAATAAAAATAATGCCACATAGTTGGCTGTAAATATCTTAACTTTAGGAGTAACAACATAGTATTAATGAAATTAATATAATTATTTTATTGATAAAAAATATCTTTGAGTGACACTGTGATCGTGATTGAAAATCTACGTGAGAGAACGAGACTTTTTATCCAACACAAACGAACATAACTAAGATCAAAAATCCAACCAAAACGAACTCATACAGCATAACGAACCAAATCAAACCAATCTGTAGAAACCAAACCAAACTAACCGTCCGTTTTTGTTTCTTAAATCTCTTGTTTGGAAGCGAATTGAAAAAAAGTTTCAAACAAAACTTACGTATCCCCCCTTCCGCTCTCAAGGGACGGGGTAAATTTTGTAGGGCTTGCTTTTCTTCCTCGGAAATAAAAAGTTTTTATTAGATATTTTTTTAGTTAGATGCGTATTTTTTAGATATCTCGATTTCTCAATATTAAGAAACACCCTGCATAAATGTATTCGACTAAAAATATCCAAGTCTGAAAAATAAAGTTTCATTCAGCGAGTACTGCTGTCGTCCGTGAGAGCGGTGGTCCCTGAGAATTTCTCAGATTTTGCTTCTTAACTTGTACGCGTGATGTGACTTAGGATACTAAATTTAAAAACTTAAATACACAGGACGTAATCTGTCGATTCTCGTCTTCAGTTTAAGGTAATAAAACTTTAGAAATATTCACGGGTTTCTAAAATATGATCATAAATGTCCAAGCGTATCTGCGTCGACTATCAGTCGGCATGCACCGGAGCCAGCTAGACTCACTGCTAAAGCGACTAAAGTTTGGCGCAAACACGCTTGGATATTCTCATTCGTGTTTTGAGATCCTGTAAAGCTCGTAAGGTTTTTTTCGGCTCATATTAAAGATAAGATTTTAAAGATTAATTGATAGGAATTTGAGATTTTTGCGACAACATTCCTAGATCATGCCACAAGTTGAAATCAAGGTACAAAATTCCACATATTTTTTAATTTTTTAAAAACTTCTCACGTTGTATATTCTCTCCGAAAATTCCAAAATATCTTTTTTAGGGCTCAATTAATAAAATTAAAACAAATTATATTAGCAATATATTTTAATAATAATATATAATATAATGATGTTATTAGGGCTCTAATAATAACATTATAGATTAGAAAAAAAACATTTTTCTAACACACGCACGCAATGCTCGATTTTCAACGCATGTATTGCGTGCGGGAAGTCACCAATTCCGAAACCGTTGTAAGAAGCAGTTATAAAAAGACTTTCTCTAGCTTCCGCGCTTGCGCTTTTTGAGTAAGATTACTTTTGCTTGCTGTTGCGCTTGCGCATTTCGAGTCAGAATTACTTCTCAGGACTGTCGGAATCATAAGCTCATTTTTCATAAATTTCTGAAAATTTCGGAAATATCGCCAATTTTTCATACATTTTAGGAAATTTAGCAAATTATCTTGAAATTTTTTAAATTTTTTAATTTCTTCCATACAGCTTCGGATAAACTAAATTTCTATAAATTTTCGGTAATTTACATATATCGTGTGCTACAGGAGCTAAAAGTAGGCAGTTAAAACTCTTGCGAAGTTTACAGTTCTTGCCATCGGCTCATCTTCGGGTGATCTCTGGCTCGTACAGCTAACTTCACACTCGTGTGGAACAGCCTACTTTCCGCACTTGTAGCAGAATATACTATTTTTTAATTAATATTTTGACAATAAAAAATGCTTGTGAATAAGCCGGAAGATTCCCGTTTTTTCATAAAAATGAAAATGAAACAAGGCTATTATTAGAGTTTTATGCCTTAATGTAAGAACGAATTCATAAAAAATAAAAAAAAATTATTTATATCTTCATGCAAAGTCAGAGGATTTTACATAAAATATTGTGTTTCACTTAACAGCGAACCTTGACAGTCTCTTCCGCTGTTTTTATTACACGACGGCACGTGATTGATGTATCGTAACGTAATATACTATTACCCAAATATGAGGAACGAAAAAAATGTTAGAACATTGTTTAACGTGGCATATGAGCCCAACATCTTTAACGTTAACAGTATATTGTTTTAAACATCATCTCAAGGATAAGTAAATATTTATACTTTTTATAGTAAAATGTCAAATATGCTTCTTTTCATAAGATTAAACTTGTAATTGAATGATGCTTAACAGTATTATACATACGAGGTGCCGGTTTATATGTGAGCTCTGACCACATGCAAAATCAAATCGCTTACTGAGCAACTGTTAGAAAATAATTAGTATAAGTATTTATAAGGCTATTTATAAAAGCACTTTTGATAAATGTGAGTTTAGGTTTTCCAAGGGATACCATTATTTATCTCATTTACTTTTTTTTTTCCTTTACTCCTGCTGTCTCAGCAACTTTGAAATTGGCACACTTCGCAAGACAAATTAGTGATCATAAGTGTAAGCACTCTTGGCAAATTACCCGAACTGTATTTGAAATATCCAGGTATACCGATAGCCCAAAAAAATTAACCCTTTTGACCAAAAACCGTGGATAATTAATTATCTGGAATGTTTTTCTCAAACTCACAATATATTTTCTGCGGCTTTGAAGGTGGGTGACGTCATACCACTTACCATGACGGCGAACATATTCTTCTGAAGAATCTACATTTGCAGTTGATATTTTTTCATTTTTTAATCAATAAATATAAATAATTGAATTAACAAAAATACGTTTTTATTTCACATTTAAATTCTTTGGGTGTCAAAGTATATAGAAAATTTAACAATATAGAAAAATTTTTTTTATGATTTTATTCTCATGAAATATTTTTCAGAATTTATTTTAGTTTTTTATTAATAACACTAAATTTATCTTCGACGTAAAAGATTGCATAACTGGTGACGTTAGTTTTAAATAAATGTGAAAACAAATTTTTTTTTTGAAACTGACTCTTATCAAATGTAAATATCTCAGGAAGATAAATTGCGTGGCTTCAACGTAAAAGTTAATGGCAGCAGTATATATTATATAAACTAATTAAGCTCTAGAATACTCATTTGTTACTTTCTAAAAATTATTCATTGATACGTTAATCAATCTCTCGTCTGATTAGAAAAGATGAGGCTTGTCACTACTTTGGTCCTATCCTTGGCCATTATCCTCAATTCTGTTGGTGAATATAACAATCAAATATATATCTAATTTTAGGAAAATTGTTTCTCTGCTTAACGCAAATCATAATTCGAGCGATAAAATCTGTTTGGATCAATTTTACATGTGCCGAACTGTGCACATCTGTGTCTTCACCAAAAAATATGTGCACAGATGGAACACTTCCACCGATGCAGGCATCAATTAATGCGATGAGATTTTTATCTCACAAATCTACAATTTTTAAGAGAAATTAAATGAAGGACCTATATTAGTTGACAAAAGTTAGTAACTGTCAAATTTGTTCGTTTAATTCGAATATAACTTTCAGGAAAACATAATTTTTTTCTATTCCTATGAACTTATCATCTGGTATAAATGAATTTAAAATGGCGAATCTAATATGCCAGGTGAAATGAAAATTTTCACACATTAAATCGTTTTACGTGATTATAGCAAGTATTGGGTATCAAAATAAGGGTTTTCGAGGAGATTGATTATAAATTTTTCATTAATTTTACAAAATTTCAAGATGGCGAATTTTGGGGGTCACTGATTACGAGTTTCTCATTAGTTTCACAAAATTTCAAAATAACGACAAAAGAAGAATTTACTAAGAAAACGAGTTTTCTGCTAAAATTATAAATTTTCAATAAAAAAATGATTTTTACAATGAATTTTAACTTTCAGCACTATAATATAATATAATATAATATAATATAATATATAATATAATATAATTATAATAGTCCTTTCAACCGAAAATAATCCACGTCGAACCAAAAATAGTTGGACTGTCAATTAAAAAGAGTAATGTTAGTCTAAAATGAGTAGTCTTCTCCTAGTAAAGCTAAATTTTCAGGTAAAAGAAATAATGATTATGAAGGCAATACGAATATTCAACTCTAAAAATAATATTTTGTTGTTGAAAGTGTCTGTGCGTGCGTGTGAGGTCTCTAACGAAAAAAAAATAATTCTAGTAATAACAATAAATAAAATATTAGATAAAATTAAGTTTTTTATGACATTTAGAATCGGATGAGAACGTTCCAAACATTTCAGTGAGAAAGCTAAGGGTTCAGTAATATTGCGACTAAAGTAGATGTTGTCAAGTTTTAGTTCTAAGTCTCTAATATAACTCTTTTTTATACCCTTTTTGGTTAATTTAAAGCCAATATATGGCTAGACATTGGTGCCGAAGTTATTAACTTCAAATGTACTGGAAAAGCACAGATCTATTGAATATGTATATATATATATAGCTTTTTATAAAATATTTCTCATTGCAATACTGTTTAATCTGTATTATAAAATAAAATGTGCATCATTACTTATGGAATGATCAAAACGATCGAGTATCCATATGATAGGATTAGAAATGATGCTTTGGGTTCCCCTAGAACAAATTATCATTTTGAGTTCCTCAATGAAACTTTACTCCTTTATTTCTTGTTGTAGAATTAAGTTCACAGTCGAACTGGCCGCCTGATGGTAACCCTAATTCTGGCATTCTTCGTTATGGAACTTTTTCTTCTTCGTCTTCTGACAGATATTCTCCAGATACGACGCTTTCCCTTGCCTTAACTAATTCTTCTGATAGATCTCATCCACCTGCCGAGCCTCCTTTCCGTGGCAGGTCCAGGTCTCCTCATAGAAGATCAAATTCTTTCCGCATACTGGGATTTACAAGTGAAGAGCTTGAATTTGTTCGACTTATTCCCCACAAGAATACGAGCCAAATATTCAATCTTCGAAAATACATTTTTCCTGCAGATAAGCAAATTCAATTAAGAAACAAAAATCTTACCCTTAAGCCCGTGCCTACCAAAGAGCAAATTGTATTATCAACGTCTAATGGTGACATCTGCGCAATACTGGAAAAATCACCAAACAGACAAACGGTTTTTCGTGGAATATATAAACCTGAGCCTGAAATTTTGTGGATTCCAGAACGGGTGAAAATAAATATGTACAGCGGCGCGGTTGAAATATTGACCTTAGAAGAAATTGCTATATGTCCAATTGGCTTCAGGGATTCAATCAAAAATTATTTTAGAGTAATGCGTGTATAAACCAAAATTCTTCACACTGTCAATAAAAAAATAACCAAAATTTATTTATGCTTAATCACGTTTAACCGCACAATATGATGCTATTTAGAATAGGTTCGATTTTATCTGTTCTTTTTAAATTTTGAGCCCTTTAGTTAACTTTTTCATTATTAAAACCATTCAGTTGACAATCCGTAATTTTGTGGAACAAAAAAGGTTTTCTACGATTTCCCTAATTGAGCAAATATCAGTAGTTTTAAATGTCTTGCCTCTTACCGATTTATAAACAATTTTTTAATTATAATTAATTATCGCTATTTTCGAGAAAAAAATGTAAAAAATTGTGTCAAGTATTTCAGAAAAAGCAGTATTTGTATGTAGAAAATTTTAAAATGCAGCTCATAAAAAGCTTTACCAATAAAAAATGAAAAGCCTTTAGAATATAAAACTTTCGAAGAAAAAGTTTTTCAATTAATCAACTGTAAATATAAATTGATTCATGACTTTTAAAACACACCTATAGTTTAAATAATAAAAATGTACTAATAATTGATTTTATATAAAAAAATTGCAATCTGCTCGCCAATGTAACGCTTTCCTTAAATTTAAAATTTAATTCATATATTTTTTTACTGTAAGATTAATTTTTTTTAATATTTAAAATATGTGAAAAGATATATTTTTTTAGTTTTTTACTAATTAAATTTTGTGTATTTATATAAGAATTCACTATTAAATAAATGAAAATAATAAATTTCACGAAAAATAAAACACGAAAACGCGGCTTTTTCCCATTTTTCAGTTGTTTTGAATGTTCTTGCAGTTTTTAATTGAAACTTGTTCTTCTTTCTTATTTTTTAAAGTGAATGATTTTTGTAAATATGGACAAGAACTTATACACATTTCATGGAAGTGGTTGCTCCTCTCTTTGGAGGCTAGTGTGGGCTAAAACGGAGGAAAAATTGAAAGACTCGTTCATGCAGAGATAATTTACCGGGAGAAAGAGGAGAATATTATGTGAAATAATCACAAATCCTCTAGTTTGTATTAAAAATTTTTAAGATTTATTTTTTAAAAAAGGAGGAAATTAGCAGTGATACCATTCAAAAAAAGAATTATTTACAAAAGGCAAGAGACTCAATTGTAGATCATCGTAGATAAGTTCTAGATTCTAAACTTTGAGCCCGCGTTGTGGAGAAATGAAGGGCAAGCCACTAAAATAATGACGGGAGAGCCAGTCAACTATGCGGATTATAAAAAAGACAAATACATTAACTATTGCTTCAAAATGCGAAATTTTTCGTTTCGAAGACAAGATTTACGAGAAAATACCGCTCTAGCAGTAACACTACAAGCCTGGGATAAACAATTTATATGAACGTACAAAACTTAAATCATTTTACTAATAAAAGTAAAGCAGTCCGAATAATTATACCTTACTCGGGGAATACAATCGCCGGCTCATCAAGGCGTTATACTTAAAGAAAATGTATATGTCTTGCAATAAGCTTCGACCTCATCTGGTTTAGGCGGATAGTCGACAGTAATGGGAGGATCTTGAAATGTTCGAGATGGATCGGAAAAAAAAACTGTTGACTTTATCTGACCCACCTCTTCCTCATCTCTAGACTTCTCATAAATTCAGATAGTACCCGTATTTTGTCAGCAATATGATGCCTGATGGTCAGCAGTTGTGACTTGTGAAGTGTGTGATAACGGATCTGCAGCTCGCGCGCGAACGGCCAAACCTTGCCCGTCAAATTTCTGCCAGATGTTTTGTAGTCAATCACACTCTGAATGCGTGATGCGTACTGTCTTCTCTAGCCTATCGTCGTGGTGAGTTGATGCATTCTTAGTTTAGTCTTATGATCAGCCGCTGGTTTTCTTTTACGGTTAATTCCACCAAAGCTTTTGCTGCATTATACTCACCACAATTGCGCCATGTTACCTTCTCGCTTAGGGACCATACTGGCAGCATAGCGATCCAGTAGCTCGTATCTGATTTCTTCCATACACTTAAAAATATTGATATTTTTCTAATCCATTGTATTGGCTCTGTTTTGATTGGGTAGACGAACTCTCGAGTAGCCGGCCTTATTGTCCGACACATTATCGGGAGCGCTGCGCGTTCAACTTTTTGAACCGCACTTAGTACAACTATGTTAGGGTTTATTATTGTTGTTCACACGAGTAGCTAGATAAAAGTGAGCGTTCATCCTTGCAGAGCCTCGTATGCAAGGTTAAGGATGTATTCTCTAGGTTGTTGGCCGGTATCTCAGAGTCTCCATTTGAAACACCTTACTCAGGCGTCATTCGACTTTCGGTATGGTTCTAATGTCTCCACTTAAGGGTTATTCCTTTGATATATGAACGATTGTCCGCGACTACACTTATTAATTATATTGTAATCATATTTAACAGAAGCCTTTGGTACAGGGACTCTCTATCTCTATAAACCTTTGCAACGCTCAAAGTTTCAATTTATTTATTTTCATAATTTTACTGATTATATTTTGAGAATATCTATATTGATGCCTCGGGAACTGCACGGTATTCCACGACTAGCAAGTGTAATTATAGGGTCATTGTATGTAAAAGGACTGATTTCGCTTTGTTTTGTTTGCTCTCGTTATGCAGGGTTGGCCATATTCGACGAAAAGATTTGGCAACACTGTAACTTTTGACAGAGATGACAGATCGAGTAATGACGTAGCGCGTTTGAAGCATCAGTCTAAGGAAAACTCAACGTGCATGGAGAAAAATAAATAAAGTGAAAACTGCGCCTTCTGCGACTACATTGTATCGTTTACATGAAAGATTTTCATCAGGTGAGGCACTTACAAATCCCAAGCGTCCAAATAAAAAGCGACCAAGACGATCGGATGAAAATATCGCACTCGTACGAGCCAGTGTTTTGAACACTTATCTTAGCAAAATAAATAATTAGTGGGTTTTAAAATATAACTGTTATAAACAAATTATATTAACAATAATGTCAACATCATGAATTGTTTGCTTAAAAATTACATTTTTAAGTTTCATTTGCTTGATTTTATCAGAAAAATGATACTTGATCATGAAAATTTGTTTTCTGCTATAATTTTCTTTTTTCATAAACAAATTATATAAACAAATGCACAATTTGGTCATTTATGTGCAGAAAGTAATCGTTTTTCTTTCTTATCGCCTTCAGTTTGTATTAGTGGTAATTATTACTGTTGCAGACATGTCATGCGACATTATTTGTTTATTTTATAAGCAAAATGATAAACAAATGCAAAGTTTGTCCATTTATAGAAAGAAATTATTCGTTTTTGTTACTTATCGTCCTGAAAATATAGAAGTGGTGATGTTTAAAGATAAACAATTGTCATTCGATATTATTTGTTTATTGCATGGAACTGGTAACTCGAATAGTGGTTACACCGCCAGAAGATTTTTCGCGGATCCTAACCTAGCTGCTGAAATAACAGGAGTGAATAAAGAATTGATTGATAGGTTTTCTCAAATTTTGCAAATGTTGACAAGTAGTAGTACGAAAGTTCCTCCAATGTTTCTTAACAAGTTCGCATTTGAAACTGCACAATTGTACGTCAGTCTTTACCCGTGGTATTTTATACCTCTAACAGTATACAAAATGTTGCTACATGGAGCAACGGTTATGCAGCATTTTATACTTCCAATCGGATAGTATTCAGAAGAAGCTGCAGAGGCACGTAATAAAGATTTCAAGCGATTCAGAGAATTCAACACACAAAAGTGTTCTCAATTTTCGACTAAGGAAGATTTAATGCATAAGCTTCTTTAAGCATCTGATCTATTAATTGCTTCTTTAAGGCAGAAAAGAAGCAAGAATGAAGTTGAAATGGATCCTGAAATTCTGGAAATGATTGACAAGTACAACTTGGGAGTTAATTCTTCTGAATCGTCACAAAACATCACCACTAATATAGTTTGAAGGCGATAAGAGAGAAAAACGATGAATTACTACTCATAAATGTCCAAACAATGCTTTTTTTTATAATTTGTGTATGAAATCAACAAATAATATCGAATCACACGTCTTTATCACTAAACATCATCACTTATATATTTTAAAGACGATCAGTAAGAAAAACGAATAATTTTTGTCTATAAATGGACAAACTTTGCATTCGTTTTTAAAATTTTGCTTATAAAATAAACAAATAATATCGCATGACATGTTTGCATCACTAATAATTACCACTAATACAAACTGAAGACAAAAAGAAAGAAAAAATGGCTTTCTGACCATAAATGTCCAAAATATGCATTTGTTCATATAATTTGTTTATAAAATAAGAAAATAATATCGAATGCCAATTTTTCATCTTTAAACATCACCACTTCTATATTTTCAGGACGATCAGTAACAAAAACGACAAATTTCTGTCTATAAATGGAGAAACTTTGCATTTATTTATCAAATTTGTTTATAAAATAAACAAATAATGTCGCATGACATGTCTGCATCACTAATAATTACCACTAATACAAACTGAAGGCGATAAGAAAGAAAAACGACTACTTTCTGCACATTATTGTTAATATAATTTGTTTATAACAATTATATTTAAAAACCCACTCATTATTTATTTTGCTAAGATGCTTTGACATATATTTTCATGAATAACGAAATTAATTGAATTATTGATTTACAGATAAAAAATAATAAGTGAAAAATGACTCATTTTGTCTCTTTGTTTGTTTATGTAATAAACAGAAAATACTAAAAATTAAAAAAACTAATCCATACATCCTCTTTCGCAACTATCGCTGATTATTTCTATTAAAGAAAATTGAAAATCGGTTAAGAATTGTAGGCTGTAGGTGATTTTGAATAATAAATTCCTGATCCAGTTCACTGTGTGTCGCCAATAGAGCTTACTCGAGAGTATGGTCAATAATTGATCACTAGTTAAGCTGTATTTGTTTAGTCAAATTGTTAAATATGGAGAATGGAATAAACTACTTGGATAGTAAACCATCAAAGTAGCTAGAACTGAGTTCTGCTACAACGCAGTACGCGTCGTCGCTCCAACAATTCTTGAATAACCTCAAATTTCTGGAAATCTCTTATTTCTTTAACTTCCCGTAACTGCTATAATTCCTTAAATATTTAGAATTCTTGAAATTCTTAGTATTCTCCATGCATTTATTAAGTTCCTTTAATGCTCTGAAATTTTTAGAATTCTTTGAATTTCCGAAATATTCTGAATTTCATAAATACTCCAAGTTTCTTATTGTCTAAATGCTCCGAAATTCTCTAAATTTCCTGAAATCCTGAAATTTTTAGAATATTCAGAATTCCTGAAATTCGAAGAATTCGCTGATTCACATGCAGTCTCTGGATTCCTTTAATTATCAATATTGATGAAAATCTTTGAAGTTCTAGAATTCTAAAAATTTCTTCAAATCTCTAAATTGCCTAATTTCTTTGAAATCTCTTGAGAAAGATGAAGTTTCCTTTTAAAATCCG
The DNA here is from genome assembly GCF_010883055.1 of Belonocnema kinseyi. Lineage (NCBI taxonomy): Eukaryota > Metazoa > Arthropoda > Insecta > Hymenoptera > Cynipidae > Belonocnema > Belonocnema kinseyi. Next base: position 93,365,309 of record NC_046658.1, on the reverse strand, counting down.
GTAGAAACTTTGAAAAGCTCATTCAATTATTAAAGGTTCTATTAAATACTTTTAAATAATTTTACATCGCTTAAAATCTCTAAAAATCCCTTAAAATCCTTTGTGCAAACTGATTTGGCCTTCTCAAAACCTATAAAGTCTCCTCTTCATATGAGCATGAATTTTGCAGGAAATAATGAATAAAAACTGGGTGTTTCTATGACATCAATTTTCCTTGATTTCAAAATTTAGCCAAAAAGATCCATCTGAATTTAACACAAACCCCTAAATTCTTTATTTATTCCAATTTTTTTAAATTTGTGCTTATATAAATAAGAAGTTTCCGTAAGCTTTATGCAGGTCAAATCATTAGCGTGACCACAAAACTTTTTTTAACAATAATTGAATTTTTTCTTTTCTCGCAAAGGAAGCCAAATGCCATAAAAGTGCATGAGCTATTTTATGGAGAACGTTTCATAATGAGCAGACCTCTTTTTTGCAATATTTTTTTGAATCTGTTCTTGTTAGGAAGAAAAATGTAAAAATTCGATATTTAAGAAGAAAATTCTCTTTATATCAATATTATCTATAATAGAAAATAAGGTTCGCTCCTTATAAATTCCAATTTGTTTTTTCCCGGCCATTAAATTTAGAATATTTTTAAATCCCGAACTTCTTCGTATACATAATATTAAATCTTCAATTTTAAGTACATAAGTGATAACGTGTAAACAGGTTTTGTTAGTAAAGGTGACGCAGTCCGATGAAAAGCTTCACAATATAATCTTCTTATTGTTTTAATAAATTTAAAAACTTTATTTTATAGCGATCTTTTAGTATAAGGATTTAAAAAACTCTTTTTAATAGGATTTCAAAAAATGCTTTACACAGTTATATTCTCATCATTGATGGTTGAGAAATTATTAGAGCAACCAGAAATTTGACACCTAATTATTTCAACGGATCTCCACGTCCTCTATCTGTGCGGCCGTAAGCAGGATAACCCTTGAAAAATTGACAAATAAAATCAAACGAAAATTGAAATTTTTGTTACACAAGAAATAATGAATAATTCCATTTTATCTGATGCAAGAAAAATATTTGTGGTTATGTTTTTAAATTTGCTCAAACAATTTATAATTCTTTATAATAATATTCTCTTGAAATAAACTTAGAAAATTAAGATTTTTCCACATTGTTAAACTTTTCCTTGACTCTTATCAAAAAGAATAATTCTTGGGTAGTCATCGTCGCTCAGATGGTATCAAGATTGTTTCATGTTCCAGTACAACTATATTTATTTGTATTCTATGGACCAGTAATCAACTTCAAGAATTTGTGAAATCAAATTTGGCCAAGTAATTTGGAGGACAAAATTTTTAAATCAAAGGTCAAAACAGTAACCAATTTAATTTTGTGATCTTAAATTCCTTTGTCTTGATGGCTGTACCTATCCGAGTAAAAATGCTTCGACTTGTGTTCGACTTGAATTGCCCCCAATCAGGACATGCTGAAGTCGAAGAGTTCGACATACGCATGTCTCAGTTTTGAGATGGAGCCAGATTTCAATATTTGTGTCTTGGAGACAAGTTTCTACGTCCTTAAGACATAAATTTATCTCTTGAGCCGAATTCTTATGACTCTAACACGAGCGGTTTATAACTTCGAGGGAATATACCTGTCCTAACAAAAATGGTCATTTGCGAACATGAAACAGGAAAGTTGTTGAACAAAAAGTTCGAAAGGTCGTTCTCTAAGTTGAGAGCTACCAAAAAAGCATATTTTTTCTGCCTACGCTTTGCTATATATTGTCTTCAGTTAGTAAAGCATGAATTTAAATTACAATCGGTCAGTGAAACAGAAATCTGCATTACCTGAAGTTGGAGAAGTAAGATTCTGTCTTAGAATATTGCTACAGTCGATGATGTAGGTTTCTTTCCTTACCACCAAAGACATATTGGTCCTAAACGGGTGATGCATCGACAAGTTCTAGAACTTTTTACAAGTACAACTAGACTGGTGAATTCGGAGCGAAAAACTCGCGAATTTCTAAACCATCTATGCACGTGACATCTTAATCGATAAGTTGTTATCAGTAATATATGACTCCACCATCAAAATTATTTTAATTCATAAAATCGTAGCAAACTTTTATTTCCATAGATCTGATTCTTGACATCATAATTATTATAAGCGTACATTTAAAATTTTAAGAATTTTTAAATGCAGTTTGGAAGGCTTAGGCAATGAAAAATGAAAAGCGTTTTAATTTAAAACTTTTGATACAAATCTTTTTTAATTGATCTACTAGTAGTGTAGTAGTGGAAGCTTCTAATGTGTCCCCTAAGGGTTTACATTTTTCTTACACCTTCTCTATTTCTTTACACACCCTCCATACACTTACTTGGTGGTGGAAGGGGGACCTACAGTTTAAGGTGGGTTCCGAACCACCAAGAGCAACAGCCTTAAGTACTTAGAGAAAACCTTTTTCTCTAGAGGTACCGGTCCCACGACTCTCCGGAGATGAACAACTCCCTTGCTAGGCTAAGTGTTCACCGCATGGGCCACCGAGACTCTTCCAGAGTGCGAGGCGGGAATCGAACCCGCAAGCCGAAGGAGTGGGTCCAAAGCCTACGCTTTAGCCCCCACGACCATCGTCCCACTTTTAATTGATCTACTATAAATATAAACTGATTCATGATTTTTAATTAGAGCTGTAATTCCATTATTGAAAATTTAACATTATTTGATTTCACAAGACGATTTTGCATCTTATCAATAATAAACCGCTTTTCTTTAATTTCAATTCCTATTCAATTATTGTTTCACTGTAAAACATTACATTTTCAACCAATTCAATCTGAAATTTCTTAATTAAAGAAAGTAGACACTTTTCTTTTATCCATTAAAAAGATGCTTATTTATCAGTAAAACTCTTGAATTTTGATTTACTAATAACAATGGAACATCTATTAATTTAAAACGATTTAAAAAAAGTAATTTACCTATTCATTCAGAAAGTCTATAGTTAAAAAATCAATATTGCAATTATTAATGTTTCTAATTTGAAATTGCCTAAAATTATAGCATTGTAAAATTTTCCGAATTTATTGATTTTTTCTTGAATTTACAACATTGAAAATGATAGTGTAGCGTAAATTTATGTTCTGTCCCTCACAACTCTTTGAACTTTTTAACTTATAAACTTTAAAAATCGCAGTCTAACTGCACTTAATTTTAAATTTTTTAATTGAAGTGTCTGTAAAACTATCTATTTTATAAGTAAATTATTAACCGTTTAAATAACACATTTCCAAATTTAAAAATGCTAAGCTTCGATGTTTAAATTTCTATATTTAAAAGAGTTCCAATTTGAACTGTCTAATTTGCAGTTCAGTTTTATTACTTCAAATCAAAAATGTTGAGCTTTAGGATCTTCAATATTTTAATTTCTATGATGCGCGAGGGCAGCATACTTGCACTATAATTTGTCAAAAAACCTTTAAAATTGAAGGTCGAAACATGGATAACTGAAATTAATCGAATGTAGATTCTCTTTCATTAAAACTCTCTCGGCTTCAAAAAACACACACACAACAAATTTTTAGGTCTGTTCTGGGTAGACCATTTTTGTCAATTTATTTTTTTTTTCTTATCATCAAATGTTACATAAAACTGTTACCTTTTCATCAAAATGAGCATGTAAAAACATATTTTTAGAGCCCCTTAAATAAACTGCCCTTGAAAAATTTCCTTGAATTGTGAAAAAGTGCTCTTTGTAACGGTCAAAATATCAGATTCTGCATCTTAAGGATTTTATACGCCACTCATGGTTTACACGTCTTATAAAAATAGAACAGAAATATGCAATTATTTTTCACCTAGATAAAAGATAACAAGATAAGTGTTGAACGATCGAAATATCATACTTTTTTGTGTGTTACACTATTGGGGCGCCCATCAATGAGCATAGATCCAATTATTTTGAGAACATTACTGTAACATTCGTAGAAAGCTTTACGTAAATATCACATACCTTTAGGAATATTAAGGGAATAGTGGAATTTTCGGTTCAAAAAGTTCTAGAGGTGGTATTTCTGAACCGATGTTAGAGATTATGTTTCTTAATTGAAGCTGGGTAAATTTCGAAAACTTCTGTCGCAGCCGATTAAAAATATAGTTGATTTTCTAAAGAAAAAAGATCTTCTTCACTCCTCTGGGAATTAAACCAGTTAAATTGGCGGGAAATTTAAAGTAGCATTTACCTATCTTAACGCATAAGAATGCATCTGCATTGTCCTGAACACTTGGTGAGCGTAACCAGATACCATCGCATGGAAAACAGTCGCACGCCCTTGTTTCCTCGCCTGAGTTAGGTTATTTTTTGTATAATTATGTCAAATTATTATTTATTTTCAGTTTTAAAGGTAAGTAGTATACCACTATCTAATATATAACTTTGATCTATTCTCTTTATAATTATTGAATATAATATTTTATTTTTAATTCAAACGATAAACGAAGTAATACACCATATGCGCCGCATTCTTTACCTCCACCACCAATACCACCCTTACCACCACATCCTTCACCCACATCGACCAACACCACCTACACCACTACATTTACCACCACTATCTTATTCTCCGTCACCCATACCACATCCACCGCCACTTCAGCCTCCACAATTTCCACCTAATCCACCACAACCACTGTCTTAACCAACACATCATTGCCTAAATCTACGAACACCTCCTCCACCACCATATTCACCGCTGCATCTGATCCTTCAACAGCTCTACCACATATACCACCACATTCTAAGTCGCACTACCATATTTAGCACTACCATTTCATCATCCACCACATCCACCACCACTGCCACCCCCGTATATAATAAATATGCACTTTCAGCTGCATTTTAATATTCGCTGGTACTCTCTTCTGCAATTCTTCTGCAAGCTTGATTAGAAAGATTCTGCATCTCTGCTCAATAATAATTTAATTTTCTGGATTGCATTTCACACTTAGCCGATGAAAGTAAAAACTAAAATTAATACAACCAACGCTCATCAGATAATTATTAAACGGGAATTTGCACATGTCTTCTTTGCCAGCTTTTTCCAACTGTTGTGTATTCTTTGCAGGGTAGAGTAAAGCAAATTATTTAAATCTTGAAGAAGTTTCAATGGCTTCGCTGACTCTGATTGAAACAACTTATTTAAACTGATTACTCTCTTTAAAGAATTTCACGAAAAATGCATGTTCAATTTATTCTCAACACACCGATACATTTGATGCAAAGTTTCAGCTTCAAAACCTGCAACTCCACGTTCTGATCTAGATGTATTAAAATGAAGTTCCAGAGAATCTCACTGATCTAGAATTGTCTCTATTGCATCTAATCGAGCCAGCCAACGAGTTCCAGATAATTTTGCAATCTTTTTTGGATTAGAATTGACTACAATTTCATTCAATTTCGCATATTTTATATTTCTTTTAGTGCTTCTGGAAAACCATGAGTGGCTTTCTTTGACCAAAAAATCAAGATTTTTTGGAACCACATCATAAGAGTCTTCAGCACTCTTGTGTAAAGAATGCGAAAGGAATTTTATTGTGATCAGATGAGGGATGATTTCAGTCAGTTTTGAAGATACTGAGTTGTGCTCACCAGCTCTCACATTTGCCCCGTCAATTCCGATACCAAGAAGGTTTGGTATCTGTAGCTTGTCATCTTCCAGTTGTTTTTTCAAACAATTTGTCATGCGTTCTGCAGTTCCCGATCTAATCGAATAAATCGATAGAAGTTGGTGTGTATTTTAAGGCGACTTTTGCTGAAATACCTATTCATAAGTCACATTACTTTTTTGGTGTCTACTGTAGTCATTTCATCAATGATAAGGAATAATGAGAGTCGCCTATATATTTAATGAAATAATTTAAAAGGCACGCTGAAATAACGTTGAGAATCAATCCTGTACATTTGGTGCGATGCAGTTTTATTTTAGAAAGTGCTTTCTCTGGCTTTGACGTTGAATAAGTATGTGAAGAAACAATGGTAGGTTAATGAAAGAGGTATCATTTTGAAGGTGCAAATGTTGTACGTTAATGAGCCGAAAAGTAATATTCCAAACAATTATTTTTAGCTTACAGATTTGAAAATCTGATGAAAAGTAAGGAAATTTGACAGCTTTTGAAAACAGTGAAACCTGAAGTATAGTTTTTTTATTGAAAAAATAATATGAAAAATCTGAAAAACTTCATGGTGGTACATTAAACATTTCCGAACAGATTGCCGTCGAAAAATTTACAAAATATAAATAATTGTTCATTTTTTGTGAGTAAATATTCTACCGCGCTATCTTTAGTCCTAGTGAAGATAATGAACTGGTTTAAATTGGAGGTAGTTAGTTAAACTATCTGTAATAATTTACAATTTGAAGAAAGTATGTGGTTCTTGTTGTCTTCGGACAAATTGCGAAATATAATTGCTGCTATATAATTGCTGAATGTAATGCGGTCGCATATTTATTGACAAAAAACGAACAATTATTTACATTTTCAAATTTTTCGACGACAATCTGTTCAGAAATGTTTAATGTACCACCATGATTTTTTCATTTTTTTCCTATTATTTTTTTAATAAAAAACTATGCTTCAAAGTTCGCTGTTTTTAAAAGCTATCAAAATTCCTTACTTTTCATCAGATTTTCAGATCTGTAAGCTACAAACAATTTTTTGGAATACTACTTTTCGGCTCATTAACGTACCACATTTGCACCTTTAAAATGATACCTCTTTCATTAACTTACCATTTTTTCTTCACATACTTACTCAACGTCAAAGCCATAGTACTCAAATTTTCTTGCCGATAGTAAGTGATCAACTGTACGAATACTGAAATGTTCAGCAACAAAAGCAGCCATTTTTAATTCAGCTCGTTTTCTTTTGTCCTCAATTTCTATCTTTGTGAAATTGATCATTTTTCGAGTACTTATTACAACCTTTTCGTGTTTCAAGTTTCGCTTGTATTTTTTTGTAACTTCAAGATCTGTTAGTCCTTTGCTCTGGGCTGCGATATCCGTTTTACAATAAATGCCATATTCTCTAGCATTATCGCTGGGAAATGATTCTAGCTAATCTAAGAAGAAGAAAAAACAAACATACTCTTTCAAGATGCTGAGAGATAAGTGACTGAATATTCAACAACCTCATGAATAACGAATTTTAAAATTATTTAAAGAATATATTATACATTCTCAAAGGAGAAACCAAAATTTTTTTGAGTACTTTACAGAAATTTATCTTATTAATATTTCATTTTGTATTCAGACTTTAGTTTTTACTTTTGTTTTATTAATATTTTTCCAAAATTTGTAAATGACTGAATAGTTTTATCAAATTTTAATATTTTTAATGCATATAATTTATAAAATATTTTTAACTTAGGACAATTACGATTTTTTTATAAATTTTTTTTTCAAATTCTATTCTTAAATATAAGTAGTTTTGAAACAAAGTAAAACTTCGGGGAGAAATGTTAAAATATTTGTTAAATTATTACACCAATACTTATAAAATACTTTTTTGATAGTTTCATAAATTTAATTTGAGTTTATAATTGTATAGACAAACAGCTTATCAGAAAATATATTTATTGAATGGATTATTTGAATTCATAATTTCTTGACAACCTTTTTTTGATATTATGATAAAATGATAGCATTTCATCAAACATAAAAACTAACCTTCACAGTGTGCTTCGACTTCCCACTCCTTTTTATATGTTTGTACATATTTTTGTTTAGGCTGAACAAGTTGCATCTTAATATTCTGATTAAAGAATTGTGACGAGATCGATCAAATAAAATTTATATATCAAAATTTTAAATTTGCTGGACTTTGCCGATTTTTCTAACGTTTTAGTATAAAATTACACAGCGAATAGAAAGCATGCGCTATAATTATCTCGTCTATAATTCGTGTAAGCTAGCTTAAAATCTAAGGGAAAATTTCTATCTCGTATTTCAAGTGGTTCGTAATTGGCAATGAATAGATCCATTTCACTATAGACCAATGGGTTTTATTATGACTAGATTGACTCACTCATTGCGGATAGGTGCAAGCCTTCAAGATATATGTGGCATAGGGGAAATCAAATACTTGGGACCAAGAACAGCTGTGGATGTTGGTAAGATCATGGGAAGATTTGTATAACTCACGCACGCGTTGTTGCCAGGTGTAGTTAGGGCGAAATCCCGCGGTAGACAATGAGGAGTTATGCATATAATTTGAGAACATGCATCAGCATAAGAATGCGAATACGTTGTTAAGAAGAACATTTTGCTCCCGACACAAGAGGGAATTTAAGACGATCAGCCAGCGATTGTTCGTTTTTAGTGCTTCAGTAACATGCTGGACAATCGATTCAGTGCTTCAATTCGCTAAGAAAGTGAAGGATTGACGAAAGAAGGTTGGATGCCGATTCATAGCCATCAAGGGTATACAGTAGGAAAAAGATGGCGTAGAAACATCCTAAACTCATTATGGAAAAAGAGTGATTCCTATTAATCCCACTCTGCATCCCGTTCAGTTGAAAACCAGCAAGCCAAGTAATTGATTCAGAAAAATCTTGGTCCGCACTCTACCTGTACTTGCAGAGACTTCTAAAAAGTTTCAATTCCCCAAGCCCCATGCGCCACCTGTTTGGGAACATTAAGTCTTGAGCTGTAAAGTAGAAACATGCTTTAATGGATAATACGAATCTAGATTTCTACTTTATCGACTGAAGATAATTTAGATTCATGTTTTATCGATGTCAAACTCGGTCCTAGTTTACTGACTGAAGGCAACACAAAGGGGGAGTTTCGGTAAGGCCGGTTTTTGGCCTAATTTCTTTTTGGACCAAAAAATCTGAAAAAATCATGGTAGTATCTTATAAGTATCCCGAGTCGATTGCACGCTAAACGGACTACCCTCCACCTCCCAGCCACCCCCACCCCCCTACAAATATAGGAAACACCACTACCCACCAACTGTATTTTCGAGAGATTTGACACTCTTAAACATGTATTCTGAGGGTAGTTCGGGTTTACTATGGTTTTCGGGGTCGCCGAATACAAATCTGGCGTCCTCCGACTTTTATCGCGTCAGGTTCAAGGTCATTGGAAGGTCAAATCGAGAGAAAACGGTAAAAAAAATCCAAAAAAATACGTTATACGTTTTTGGAGTCGCTAATTACGAACCTGATGTCCGCTGACCTTTATCGCGTCAGGTTCAAGGTCATAAGAAGGTCAAATCGAGAGAAAACGCTGGAAAAAATATGTTATAGGTTTTCGGGGGTTTCTCGATTTGACCTTCAAATGACCTTCAAATGACCTTGAACCTGAAGCGATAGAGTTCAGCGGATGCCAGATTCGTAATTAGCGACTCCAAAAACCTATA
>NC_046658.1:93341371-93355786 GCF_010883055.1 Belonocnema kinseyi | reverse complement strand
CCTCAGAATACATGTTTAAGAGTGTCAAATCTCTCGAAAATACAGTTGGTGGGTAGTGGTGTTTCCTATATTTGTAGGGGGGTGGGGGTGGCTGGGGGTTGAGGGTAGTCCGTTTAGCGTGCAATCGACTTGGGATACTTATAAGATACTACCATGATTTTTTCAGATTTTTTGGTCCAAAAATAAATTAGGCGAAAAACCGGCCTTACCGACCCTCCCCCTTTAAAGTGTCAACGTAGGATTCCATTGTATTATCGGCCAGTAGTTTAAGTTCTTTCTTAACATTTGTCGTTAATGCAGGTTTCTACTATGCACCCAAATGATGTCAGCTAGGAAGGGATTTCGCCTTGCAGATTGGTGGTAACTCAGCACGCGCACGAACCACCAACGCCTATCGATAAATGAACAGTTACTAGTTTATTGTTGTTTAGCACGGAATACAATCGCTGCCGGTAGCCCTATTACTACACTAATTCTGAGTAATTTCCATAACAACAGATAAAAAATAATAAGTAGAATTTATATTACTGTTTTACAGAAATGTTTAACTGATTTCTCTTATCTAAAACATAACTCTTATCGTATGTAAATATCTGAGTAGGACAAGCTTGACGCCTTGAATCTAAGAGATGACGGCTATAGTACAAATTATATAAGATAATGAAGCACAATTATATTCATGAGTTTCAATTTTAACCAACTTTCTAATTGAAACATTAATAAGGTTTCTCCCTGATTGGAAAAGATGAAAATTAATTATAATCTGGTCTTATTCTTGACCATCAACCTCAATTTCATTGGTGAATATAATAATATATCTTTAATTTTAGGTATAAATATTTCTTAACTTTACGCATATCAAAAATTTTTCAAAGCAATATGTACGAAGTAATCTTATATGTACAGAACTGTAAGCATACACGTCCTCACTGACCTACACATATATATGCACGTATCAAGTTTTACATTCACAGATGGGAAACTTCCAAGCTGTACGCGCACAGATGTAACACACTTAACTGTGCACGTGAACATATGGTACAAGGAGTGCTTGCAAGGGGTTTTGGATTTTTTTTTGGCATTTCACATTTTCCTCTTGGATATGTTGCGCTGACTTCCTACAAACATTTTATGCTCAAAATTAAAATCTTTCATCGGTCCCTTGGCGAGAGTAGACCATTTTTCTGCTTTTAGGGGTTTTACTGGGAAAAGCAGAATGAAAGTGTTCCAAACTGCCATTCTTTTTACATTTTCTCAGAATAACTTATTTCAGTAGAAACACTCAATAAGCTCACTGAGCCCTTTCCAGATAAGGCCCTGCATCTAAAAAAAATTCCGAATTATACTTTTTTTTAAGCCGAAAATTTAAACTTGAGAATGAAAAAAATCTATTTTAATTAATTTAAATAACTACTTTAAAATTTTAAAATACAGTTCTTGTAAGCTGGACGTAGGGAATTACTAAAGCATGCCTGTATAACTAATTTAAAATCGGTTAAAACTTACACATATTTTAAGCATTCTTCCGGACCGATTCTCTTCAAAAGCTCAAGTTTGTCTAAAGAGCTTTTTACAAAATTTTCTGTTAAAAGCTGAACTGCAGCGAATAACTTGCTACTCAACATTACTAGCTTAAGCCCAATTCAAGGTAACATCATTGAGTTATTTTTTCATATTATTAAATAGAGTGTTCACAACTCCAATTAATAAGTTTAATCCAGGAGGGGGGATAATATCCAGTATAAGGTTTTTTGGATTACCTTTGAGCATTGCTACATAAAATCTTTTGCAGCTTTCTATATTGCTTCATCATTTTTCCGTCTATTATAATTTTCCAAAACATTCGTTATTGTTTTATGTTAACTGATTTGAGATCAGTTGCAAACTTTCCATTCAGATCATTGATGCTGATTTCAGATACTAAAAAATCTATATTTTAATCATTTTCTTGACAACATTGCATTAAACCTCGAATAAATAACTTTTTCACACCGGAATTAAGAAATATTCTAGCTGCAACACCCTGCCCAAATTTCTGACGCTTTATGTCAACTAACTCTGTTTTATACATTTCGGCTGAATTGACAAGCACACTTTGAAAAAACAACCACATCCACAATCAAGTCCTAATTTGAATTGAACATCAGAAATATTTCGTCTCTCCTTCACGTATTTGATAAAGCCTTTTACACAAACTGAAAACAATTTTACAAAAATGATGATTGATTTTTTATAATAATTTGCATAAACTTAATCGTAATAAAATAACCTTAACTTTGATAAATAATGATATTGATTCATACTTTGAAGGTCTCATAAGAAAATATCTAATATGTATCATATCATTTAATATATATCATCTGCTATGATAAATTGATCATCAACACAGTCCCACAAAATTTCTTTTTTTCTGAGTCCTGGATGCCAATATGGTAGTCCCATTTGTTTTTCCCGCTGAAACCGAATATGCAACCCGTTTAACTCCTACGAGTCAGGAGTGACATAACCTCAAAAACACCCAATAAACCACTGTAACCGCAAAAATTATTCACTCTGTAACATTTTCAACCCCTCCCCTTAATCTGGTAACTCTATAACCTCATGGCTTCATAATCCCCTTATCTCGTAATAATCAAACCTCATAGCCTCAAAATCCCGTAACCTCATTAAAAAAACTCTTGTTTGAAAAAACAGCACAAATTCGTCAGCTTTTCTTGTGCGACATATTCATGGGTGAGTATCTCTATAACCCAAAATACAATGACAACATAACCTCAAAACCTCGAAATCATTAGAGGTACGCGAGTGAAGTCAGAAATCAAGGTCAACTTCATTACTATTTTTTTCAAACCCCTCTCAGACATCTCTAATACCTCAGTATGCTTGTAGTCCCATATCTTTTTTGCAATATTTATGAAATTGAATTTTTCTATGGTATTTTAACAATCGTTGAACAAAAAGCCACTACTACTACTACTACTACCACTACTACTACTACTGCTACTACTACTACTACTACTACTACTACTACTACTACTACTACTACTACTACTACTACTACTACTACTACTACTATTACTACTACTACTCGATCGGAGGCGGTCCTTATTCGGACGTCTGAAGGTATGAGATACGCTGAGGTCTTGAGGGACCTCAAGAAGAAGGTCAACACTGACAGCCTTGATGTTAAAATCAGGGGTGTCAGGGAAACGAAAAAAGGAAAAATCCTAATAATAGAGGTGGGCCCTGCAGCAGAAGACAGGACCAAATTATCATTTGTTATCAGAGAAGCAGTTGGGGAAGGAAACTCCGTGCGCGAGATCGTCTCACGCGCAGAGGTCGAAATCTTGGATCTCGACCACTTAGCAGCCAAGTGCAAGGGTCCCGAGAGGACGAATGCATACAGGAGATGCGGTGCGGAGGACCATAACTCTGCGGAGTGCGTTAGCACACAAAAATATTTCCCCTGTGCGGCACGAACGGAGAAGACCTGGACAGACCATATTCCGGGTACAATGCGATGTCTTTTCTTTAAAGAGGCAACCCTTCCAAGGAAGCCTCCCATTTTCCTGTAGTAATACAAGAGCGGATTCCAGGAGCATGTGTTGGCAGGAAAGGAGTTTGGTTTTAGTGGGTAAGTGCTGCTTGCAGTAAGTCCCACTCTCACCTTCGTTCCTTGTGGACTATGTGCTCATGTGTGCATCTCACGTGTATGAATATTTTGAATATACACGTGATATGTGTATATTGGGCTCGTGGTCCCTAAGGTCGAATGTGGATGGTGCATGAGCATTTTTCCGTTTTACTCCTTCTACAAACAAAAAACCACCATCATTACTTTTTACGATTGCAATCGTAAAAAGATTTACCATTTTTTTCTGGAATTTGAAATCCTTAGTCCTTAGGCCTAGAAAGGTATGGGGGTTATCACCCTTAGGATGGCGGACTCGCCCTTAATTAGAACGGGAGCCCTGTCGTGTGAGTTTCTGATATCATCTATGGCTAATATGAAAAATTGCAAAATACGATCGCGTTCGAGAGAAAATGTACATAAATGTACTGAAAACGGTGATGGTTGCTGCTAGGTGTGCGGAGATTTTAAGATTAATTTTTTTTTATTTCGCTCAAAATCTGCGTATTGAAAGTGTTTTGAGAGGAATTAAAAAATAAAGGTATGCAAAAGAAATAATAGAAAGACAGAGAGTAATGTCACTTTGAAGACAAAAACCTAATCCTTTTAATCGATCAGTTATAAACACAAAATAATTATGTTAATAGAAATAATTTGTAGTATTGTCAAAGAATATTTTTATAACTTTGTTTAAAGATAAATTAATTTTGTTTACCTTACACAACATTATTCAATGAGTTTACTATTATTTATTATATTATTAAATCTATAATTTGTTTAACCAATATAAAATATTGTCACTAAAATTACTCCACCGTTATCGCAGACAAAAAGTGGAAATTTCCAAACTTATATTCCACAAAAACGAATAGAAACCATGTATGTGCACATATTTTGCGGACAGATTAAAAAGAATTAAAATAATTGAAAATAAAGCATCTAAGTATAATTACCTTAAAAAAAATTTAAATTTCTGGACTTATGTTGCACAGGGAGGAATAGAAGCTATTTAAGTGCACATATTTTGTGTAAATATTAGGGGAAATTAAATAAGTGGAAAATACAGCATGTAAGTATGGAATTAAAAATAACCATGAGAGGTTTTGTCTACTGATCGAATTAAGAGGAATTAAAAAAGCGGAAAATATATTCCCCTGCATGAATACAATACAAGTGTTCGTACACAATTATCAAACACGTACTGCAGATGTCATTAGGTAACCATACGTCAAAAAATACATGAAAATACATGAAAATTTAATTTATACGTGTCTCAACCAATCTACGTTTAACAATTTTCGACACTTTTTACGATTACCGCGAGTGCCTTTCGCAGTAAAAAAGTGTTCAAAATGATACCGAAATCAATATTATTTAGATATGCAACAAAAATTATATAGAATTCAACAGAATTTTGATAGCCGGGAGTGAATGATCTACTTTTGAGATCATAATGATATGATTCGGGATCATGCGTGATGTCAAACCAAGATATAGCTGACGTTTTTAAAGTACTTTATCTCATATGCAAGCTTTTTATGGTTTCTGATCGTGCAGTGTACTTGAAAAATAAAAAAATAACGTAATCTGGTATTAGAATATATCAGCTGTAAAGTGTAGTTCTCACTTCCGTGCGGTTAAATACCATTTCTAGGTTATGTCGCTATGACACCGGCGCCAAAAATTGGCAGACATTTTGTGAAGTCTGATAAATGAACCAAAAAATAAGATCAAATTGATCCGAATTGACTGATCATTATGATATCGAGAGTCAAATGATCATTGGAGCAAAATGCTCTGCAACAAAATTGATCCTCTTTTTTTACTGTGTTCACTGAACAAAATATACAAACTTATTCACGATTTTTATTGTGAGTAACAGCGTTTGTCGGCATCATGCAATAGATTATGCCTTAATTAAACCATCGACATATAGAAATGGACGAAGAACGCAATGGGGAGAACAGAAATAGGGTCTAAAGAGAGAAAAAACGTGTGAGATCTATACCTGCCTTTATATATTCCAGGACTATGTCAAGTGAATCAAGGACCCCGGGTATTGCCTAAATATTCTGTACGATTAATTTTATTTAACAATCAGAAACAATAAATTATAAAATTGTAGTTATAAGAAATCGAATCTTCAAAAACATTCGTGCAAAACATCCTTTTTTAATTAACTTATAAAAAGCACTCGGTAAACTTGAATTCATCCTGAAATTGGATAAAAAATTCTATATTAATAATCCTTTTTCGAGATCAAAAATAGTCTAAAAGTGTGAAAAATTAAAGAATAGTGTCACAATTATTTGATTATTAAAATTATGTGTAGTCTGAAATCAAAAAGTGTGCAAGGAAAAATTAACTTTATTTTTTAACAAAAACTTTCAGTTTTCAAAAATTATGTGTATTTTAGAACTATAAAAATTAAATCCAAGGTTCATTTAATATTTTATTATACAGTCCACGAATGAGGAAAATTATATTTCTTTATTCCCATAAAGATAAAGATAAAGATCCGTTTCTTCATTCGAGGCTGTTGGGACTTGGCGCACGAAAATGGCGAAATCTATCAAACACTCACAACTGACAAGCGGTATATGGTAATTCGATTTGGAACTTTTAAAAATGCACTTTGAAAATTTCGCTGGCCCCGAAAGGGTTTTGGCGGTTGTGGCATGTGCGCCGACTGACTACTTTTCCGAAAAAGATTGGGAAACTGTTAAAAAATTAGAGTAAAGTGTTTTAGCAAACGACATGAATTAAGCAGGAAGGAGACTCACAGCTGCTTGGCGCTGGTCGCTTAGCCGAACTAGATCCTACTATCAAGAAAATGAACTGTCGGTAAAATTCACCACCGGCTTGGCGAAATTTTTAAGTTAGAATACGATGCAACTAATTTTTGTAATTGTTTAATTCCATGTCTTACATGGTCACGGAATAGGATAACTGTGACAAGCGTTCAAAGGATGCCGCTTTGAACTCGTTGATAATAATCAATATTAATTTTTAATTAAAAAAAGTTAATTATTGAAGTATTTACATATCTTGTTATGTTGTAACGTGCAAAACACATATGGAAATGGTGTATCAAGTAGGATCGTATCAAGAAGGTAAGTATTGCACAACCCATTCTGGCTTTTTAGAACACTAATATCAATGACATTGCCAACATCTAAAACGCCCTACGAAAGTTACACTCAGAAACCGCACAAAAATTTTCAATTGCTAAAGTGAACATTATTCTTTAAATATCTTGTTGAAAAATGCAAATTTTATAGTGCACTCGGCGAGATTTAATGTAGAAATGTGACCGTCCGCGAAGAAAGGGACCTTAGAGTTAAAAAATCGATTTTAATTTGTTTGATGCTATCGATAGTTTTTGAATCCCTCTTTCATATAAAAAAATAATTAAATTTCTATCTGAGAAATTGTAATTGTTATAAAGCTGCAAAGTGAGGCATAAAAAGCTTATTTCGAAGCATGCGGTCGGCCAGAGAAATCCAGCCCCACCACTTCTCCTCATCATTCTGGTATGTGTCCGTTGACTCAAGAGTTCGTCTGACTCGCTGCACGCGGAGGGAGAAGTTGCAGTCGTAAGTGAAGGGGCTGGATTCCGTTTCCGACCCCCCACTCTCTGAGTGCTTGACTTCGACCGTCTCTTCAATCACTTCTATTGATAAGTTTGCGGCTAACCCTAAGGTCCCTTTCTTCGCGATCAGCCACAAATTAATAAAAACGGAAATTATTCTTCACAGCAGGCGTCAAATTTAGTGAGAATGTCTTGCAGGAAATAATTTTCACATTGAATCTCTCCAAGTGCACTATCTCGATATCTAGAAATAATGAATCTTTGCGAATAAGAACGTAGTAAATAGTTTCTAAAAAGTAAGCGCAAGTTATGTAGTGATTTGCTAATTTGTTACAAACTTTTTGTGCAAAAAATTGTTACTAAATTCGAAGTCTGCTATGTAGAATAATTTATATTCTGTATCTCGATATCAAAACTTAAATGATTTTAAAAAGTCCCCAAAGATCTGCAAATATTGTTATTTTCAATAATGAATTTACATTTGTCTCGCAAGATATTCAAATAATACTTCTCTCCCTAGCAATAGCAAATTTTTATGAGGTTTAAGATTGCACATATCGCAAAGCGTTCTAGATTCTGGGAATGCGATTAATATTAGTGTGCTATAAAGCCAGAATAGGTTGTACAATACTCACCTTATTTATACGATTCTATGTAATGCGCGATTTCCATATGTGTTTTGCACGTTACAGCATACCAAGATATGTAAATATTTCTATAAATAACTTTTTTAATTGAAAAATTATCAAATATTATCTGTGAGTTCACTGTGGCATCCTTTTCTCATTTGCCACAATTTCTTATTTCGAGACCAAGTTAGATATATCAATAAAAATTACAGAAAAAATATAACACAAGTTGCATTTTTATTCTTATTTGATATTCCCGCCAAGAGGGATGCGAGTTTTACCGACAGATCATTCTCGGTGGTATGATCAAGTTCGGTTGAGCGATCAGCGCTAAACAGCTGTGAGGTGCCTTCCTGATTAATTTATGTCGTTTGCTAAACCACCTTACTCTCATTTTTTTATTATTTACCCGATTTTTTCCGAATAAATAGACAGTAAGCGCATATACCACAACCACGAAACCCTTTTCAGGGTTATGAAAATCTAAAAAGTGCATTTTTGAAACCCTCAATTTGAATTATTATCGACTGCTGGTAAGTTTTTAGTGCTTCATAGATTTCGCCATTTTTTTGCACCATGTTCCAGCAGCCTTAAATGCGAACCAAACTAGTAGAGCCCAATAAGAAAATGAAACTATTTTTGGTTATGAAAGTTTATTATTCATGATTTAAAAGTTTACATTCACATTTCTGGCTTAATAATTTAATTATTTGGTTTAAAATTTAATTATTTGTTGCAAATGGAATAAATGAAATAAATTCTAAAAGGTACAATAGATTTCTATATGTCGATCGAATAAGCATTAAATAAAGAAATAAAGTTTGAACAAAACAAAATTTGAATAAAATTCCAATGCTTTTTTCTTTACATAATTTGCTCGCCATTTTATACGCAGTAAAAAAATATTATATTTTACAGTATGACAATTTTTGTATTTTTATGTTATTTTTACTTGGGCTATTTGAATTCATTTTAGGAATAAATTTTTGTTATTTCGTTCGCGAAATTTGCCAACATAAAAAATGATTTTTGACATGAAAATTGTATTAAAAAAAAAAATACTTTTACGTGTTTACTTCACAGTTTTTTCAATTCAACTTTCAAAAATCACCAAAAAGAGCCTTATTCAAAAAAGGACACGATGTGAGGTTTAAGTTTTAATCTTAAACTAAATAATTATATAAATCTGAGAAGAAATTTAAAAAAATTAAATTAGTAAAACTTTTGTTAGTCTTTTGCTGTACGTATTGAGTCTTGCGATTAAAATAAGTTATTCTGAGAAAATGTAAAAAGGAAAAGTAGCTTGAACCACTTTCATTAGGCTTTTCATAGTAATACTAACAAAAATTGCAGAAAAGGGGCCTTAACTCAGAAAAGGGGCTCTTGAAACATTTTAATTTTGAGCTTAAAATGTTTGTAGGAAGTCAGCGCAACATATACAATAAGAAATCCTAAAATTCCAGAAAAAATTCCAAAAGCCATTTCAAGCACGCCGAGGGTAGCCTCATTACTGCGCACGTATACATATATTCAATAGAGTTATTGTTCATGTCATATTCATGCCACATTCATGTCATATTCAATAGAGTTATTGTTCATGTTTAAGCTTCACGCTTGAGGTATTGTCATTTCGAGAATAAAATATCTTATTTTGAAATCATAGATAAATGAGGTACAACAAAAATAATCTAATTTTTTTCTGCGTTCCTAAGTCTATAATATTATTTAGTTATCCCCGGAATCCAGCTTTAGCACTTTCAATTAAAACTATCTGAAGTGTCATCACGCAAAATAGTCCAGATATTTGAAGGTTAATAATAATCAGACCAGTAACGTTTTGAGCAAACGGCAAAAAGTTTTCAAAAAATAAAAAAAGTTGTCAAAAACAGCCAAAACCTGCAGTTTTTTCACGTATAAGCAATCATATAATAAGCAGGATAAGAATAATTTAATGCCTACTAAGGTTAAGTGCAAAGATTTTTTTATTATAATAAAAAAGGAGGTGTTTCGTGTATTTCAATCGTGTGCAAAACTACGAATCTTGCCGAAGTTAATTAAACATTACAGTTCACTTCTTCAAGTCTAACCTGATATTGAGGTTTCAGGTTATGATATTATATATACTATCTACGATGTATGATTGTCCAGAGCGCCCCGCCACTCAGTAAGGCAAAAAAGTACCCGTGGATAAACCAGTGTTCAGAATATATTAAAAACCAGCCACGTACCGCTTTAAAATGTTAAAATATAATAATTTTTTATTATAATTAAAAAATTATGTTTGTTAACATTTTAAATAAGCGTGCATACGCAGTACCACCAGGTTCCCGTGTTGAGCACTCCATATAACCTCAAAGCTACTTGCTTGGAATTTATCATCGTTTTTATGTCAGTAATATATCCGAAAGAGGCGCTGCAGTGAGGAATAAAAGTTTAACATGACCGCGCAATGGGCTGTCTGCTAACACGTGGATGTATTGATTGTAATAATAAAAAAAGTAATTAGTACACGTACTTTCGACCGGCTGTAAGGAAAAATAGTATTGGCTAAATGGGCAGGAGGCTGAAAGCTCTGAACTGCGCGACGGGATGCCCTCGGCTTCGCCTCGGGCATAATTGTGCTCCGTCCAGGAATTTCAAACTTCCTGACCTTGTAGTGTAATATGCTATTTTACAAAAAGAAATGAGTTTTTAAAGCAAAAAGAAGAATGTTTATTGCAAAAATTGAATTTTCAACCAAAGAGGATTCTCAAGTCAAGAGTGAAAAAATGTTAAGCGAAATCTTGAATTTCAAGCTAAAAAGGCGAATTTTGAACAAAAGCGTGGAATCCTAAACAAAAAAGAATGACTTCAAACAAGAATAGTTAGGTTTTCAGCCTAAGAGATTAATTTTTTTCTGAAATTATGGATCTATACCTGCACAAGTTAAATTATTATTTAGGAAAATAAATTTTTAACAAAAAAAAATACGAATATTCAACCCTGGTATTAGCTTTTCTTTCCCGGAAAATGTCGATATAAATCTACCTTATTTAAGCTTCTGGCTTTAGAAGATTTACAAGTTGCTAGAACTAACAATTAATTATCTGAAAAACTTTCAATTTCAGGGTTGAAGAAATATTACAATCTTTCTATATTGATCACGAAATTATTTAGTTTACCTCCGGAAATTGTTTCTTCAGACTAACGTAGATCCAGAATTCATCCATACTTAATGATTTTTCTAAATAAAAAAGTAGAACATTTCTTCAAAATCACAGTTTCAAAATTTTAGTGTGCATATTGAATTGGGAAACTTATTGGGTTTCTTTTCATTCTTTTAGCATTGCCTTTCTCGATTCGCCTTGCCTTGCACGCATGTCCCTACTTTTTTACTTTGCCCATAATTGCCAACCTTTGCCTCCATGGCTAATACCTAATACTTATCTACTATTTACAATATTTAGAATTTTCTTGCACCTATTTTGTTTCATATTTACAATGTTTCCTTCTCCATTACTCTTCCTCCTTCTTTTTCTTCTTCTCCATCTCACGCAACACCCCCTTCACCCATGCTACTTCCCTTTTGTCCCCTCTTTCATGCAACAATACCTCCATACATATTCCACTCCTTTCCACCTCCTCACACTCTTCCAACCAATGCTCTACTTTTGCATTCCCCTTTTCGCAAAATTCACACATCTTCTTCTCTCTAGAATATACGATTTTCATACCAAATTTCTTGCTGAGGCTTGAAGATCTTTACTTATGGCGCAAAAATCTAGTTTTCTTTGAAAAATATTTTTTTCGAAGTTACACTATAGTTGTATAAACAGCGCGATGTGTTTAAAGCACTGTTATTTGCGAAAATGTTGACCTAGATTGAACTCTTCTGTAGCTTGTAAATCAGACAACGCTGCAGTTGGTCAGATCGAAGGTAGATGAAGCATAAGGCCTAAGGCGGTTATTAAAACCAGACCCGTTCAAAAGAAGAATTGGATTTCCTGTGAGTATACATTATAATTAGCAGAAGTAGAACTACCACAGATAGTGGACTTACCAATCGACAAACTTGAAAAACTTCTTTGCAAAATTTTTGTTGTTAATTCGCGATTTCTCAACTAAATTAGTGTTGTCCTAAACAATGAGAAACTTAGACCGCATTAATTTTAAACTTCTTAAGTTTCTCAATTGTAATTTGAAAATTCATGATTGATCATTTCAAGATTTTTTTAAAATTAGCAGTAGGCCTAGAATTAAAAATTTAACAAAGATTTATTTTACAAGATGATTCTAAATCTCCTTAACAAATGCAAGTTGTCGCGCTTTGCGCTCGATAATGTATTTACCTCGCGCTATGCGCTTGATCTTTGTGCACAGACTCATAAAACTAAAGGTGAAAGCATCGACAACAGTAATTTGGTGATTGTGAATTCTCTTTTGTTAAAGCTCCTTTGGCTTTAACGAACACGTTCTCATCACGTATCTCGTGCTTCGCACTCGAGTTGATCCCTGAAATTTTATAACATTCCCATAAATTTATATTATTATAATTCGCAACTTGCATTGGTATTGAAGCAGACGAAGTTTCATTTTCCCGTGTAAAAAAATAGGAATTCTTAAACAAAAAGTCAGCGATTGAAAGGGTAGTTATACCACGTCATGGAGGAGGTATGGGCATTGTAGATAACAGGAAACAGTGTAAGTAACAAGTAAGTAACAAGTTATTAGCCTAGGACTCTTAACAGAATGGATGCCTTTCTATGGACACATTCCAAAGCCCTTTTTAGAAACCGAAGATTATATGTTATATTTAGATGTTAATATCTAGGTGGATCATTCCTTTCGAGGAATGATCCACAATGAACGTTTCTCACGTTCACCGTAGTCAGAAGGACGATCTTTCAGGGGTGGTGATTTTCACTTTGCGCAAAGCTGAAAAAGTTCACTATCTCTTGTTCTGCATGCACCATGGACCGTCCGTTTCTGAAGCCATAAAGCTTTGCTAAAAGGCCTCCAGCCTCGTTGACAGTATCTAGAAGGCGAAGCTTCAATCGGTTCTCGAAAAGTTTTCTTTCGGTGTTCAGCATACGAGAGGTGTGGTATGATCCAGCAGATTTGAGGTCACCTATGCCCTTGCTGATGACTGTAAGACTATGTTTTTTTGTTTTTTATGGTAAATATTGCTACTCTCAGAAATATATCGTACGTGTTTAGCAGCCCTTTCAGGCAAGTGTCGATTACTGCAGGTACCATTGCTTCATTTATTATTATGACTCCGCACTTTTGGATCCCGATCTTGTATCCCAAGCCCCAGTGGTCATTGTTTACCTCTCGTGTTAGGTCTATCTAGTGATGTGGCATTCTTTTTTTAATTGTTCTCTGTTGATCTTTCCTAAAAACCTGGAATTTGACATCAGTTTGGGTATTTTTGTGTCAAAACTTTTTCGCCTCACGTAAGTTGCTTTCCGCATGCTTTGTAGGCATTTCGACGTCAGATCTGCGATTTTGTCTGACTCTGTGTTCTCTTCCAGGGCATTGATTCTTCACAAGTCCAGTAAATGAATTGCATTGCCACTTGTACATAGGTATGCGCTGATACGAATTTCTTAGTTCTATCTATCTACCCTTTTAAGCTGCTCATTCTTTATCTTCGTGATATTGCAACGCAATTTTGTATAGGAGCGTATCTTATGCTGTAGTTTAGTTCGTAGGCAATATTTATGTAATACTCTTATATTGCTAACGGCGTGAAAGACTTCTGGCAAAAAATTAGAATTACATATATGTTAGACAAACGCTAATAGCTTGATGGTCACTCCTGGTGTATCCTTCGCAAACTTCCTAGCGTCGCATTAATGGGGCTAAGCTTTCTGAAACCTCACTGATATCTAAAATCATCCCCTTTCATCATGGCTCCTTAAGGTAGGTGTACCTCGCGAATTAGACCAGGACATCCTACATTAACCGTTCTAGCGTTGACATCGCCGGCCATGAATACCTGGCCTTCCTCTTTAAAAATTTCTTTCTCGAGGAGATGCAGCTTTTCCTAGAGTCCAGAAATGGTTTCGCTGTTGATAAGGTAACAGCTGACATACATGATGTTCCGGTTCTTTAGCCAAAGAAAGCCTTTTCCAGACCCATGTTTGTCTACTGCCGCTATATTTTCCTTTCGTATACATATGACTGCCGTTCCCACAGTGTCTGAGAACCACGTCGTACTGTGTCTTTTCTGATAATGTTGACTGTTTATTAGCAGATCAACTTCTTTCTTAGCACTGGTTGTACCAGGAGGTAGTTTACTGTCCTGCTCCGATGAGAGTTTCCTTGCAGGTCTTTATCATCTGGTATTTTCTGAAGCTACTTGCATAGAACGCACAGAAGTTTCTCCGTGCGTGCAGCAGACTACTCTGTACATTTGTAGCGGAGAGAACTACGATCCGATCCGTTGCAGCTTCTAGACGGATGTCCGTATCCAAACATTTATACGAGGGTGGATTGATAAGTTTCCGGCCTGACCAAGAGATGGCGCCACTAGGCCTACCTTGAGGTGGCGTTCTACAGTACCATCCTTAGATAGCTTG
>NC_046658.1:93319126-93341271 GCF_010883055.1 Belonocnema kinseyi | reverse complement strand
TCAGCCTTGGAGGAGATTATGTTGAGAAATAAAAAAAAAAATTCTTAAAAACGTTGTTTTTCTTGGTCAGGCCGGAAACTTATCAATCCACCCTCGTAG
This sequence comes from Belonocnema kinseyi, assembly GCF_010883055.1. Taxonomy (NCBI): domain Eukaryota; kingdom Metazoa; phylum Arthropoda; class Insecta; order Hymenoptera; family Cynipidae; genus Belonocnema; species Belonocnema kinseyi. Next base: position 93,341,172 of record NC_046658.1, on the reverse strand, counting down.
TAGTCGGTCACATAAATCTTCTGCCGTATGATCTTGTGCCACACTGGTTGTACCAGGAGATACTTTAATGTCCTGCTCCGATAAGACTTCCCTTGCAGGTCTTTATCATCTGGTATTTTCTGAAGCTACTTGCATAGGACGCACAAAAGTTATTCCGTGCAGCAGACTACTCTGTACATTTGTAGCGGAGAGAACTACGGTCCGATCCATTGCTGCTTCTAGACGGATGTCCGTATCCCAAACATTTATAGTAGTCGGTCACATAAATCTTCTGTCGTATGATGCTAATTGATTAATCCTCTCATTACGCATTTTTCTTGTAGTAACAGGTTTCCCTGATATTTGTACGTGATGCTGTTGAAAATCTAGAATTCCAGCGATACTTTAGGAATCAAGCTGGACTATGGGGGATTATCATGTTTTCATTAAATTGCAGCAAGTGCATCGTGCTAGTGCATTGCGCACTTCTTGATCAGGTACGGAATGGGCTGACTTTTATTCCAGTATTGTAGCTTACAACTCGACAGTAAAAGCACACATCAGCTGCTCTACCACAACAGAGGGCAAACACGTTAATCAAGTTCGGAACACTTTGATTAACCGCAGCAGGAACCCATCGATATTTATTTTCCATTTATCATTTACACAGTCTGTTTAGTTCGCGAGACTTATTTTCTTCTCCCCCTAACCCCTTAATACTAATATGTTTGTGATAAAAATATATGTATGGGGGATACTGTGCTGTCGATTGAGAGTAGAGGTTAGAAGACGATGCTTTTTTTAAGATAAACTTTTTTCTGTTTCTCTGTATAATATCTAAAACATGAAAATAAAAATATGAAAGGATAAAATACATCTTTACAATTCTTCTAACTTATTTTGTACAGGTAACATTAGTCTTTCTCAGTCTTAAATGGGCCGTTAAAATAAACACTATATCAATTTGCCATCTAATAACCATCTTTCCTTAAAACTTAAACGATCTCATAAATGGTGACATTAATTTTAAACAAGTCTGTCACCAAATTTTGTTCGCCTAAACTGACTCTTATCAAATATAAATATCTGAGAAGGGAGAGTTTGACGCATTCAACCTGAGAGATAACGGCTCAAGTGAAGAATATATAAGATCATTGAGCAAAAGAATATCAATTCGTTACATTTTTTAGTCAACTTCTTCCTTCGTATATTAATCAGTCTTTTCATGAATATGAAAAGATTACTCTTGTCTGTAATTTTATCTTCGCAGTGGTCGCTATCCTCAATTCCATTGGTAAATATAATATTATAATATATTTATCATTTTAGGTAAATTTTTTTCAACCTTTAAGCAAATAAAAATGTCAGCGGCGTAACCTGCATGGTGCTCTGCCCATCTAAGGACGTCTTAATTGCGACGTGAACAGTTGGAACGCTCTAAACTGTGCAAACGCTCTCGACTGTGCAAATAATAATTACTTTTATTTGACATAATTACATATGATTTTACACTCAATACTTTCACTCCTGGAAAATCGAAAATAGTTTATACCTATTGGAAAATTATTCAGTGCTGTTAAGGGTATGTAAAATTGATACGGGACGGGTTGAGTTTTGTGAGTAAAAAACAATGTAAGGAATGAAAAACATTAAATTTCTGCACAAACTATATTAGCTGCAAAAAAATACTGTATTATTTCGCGTTTTAAGATTCACCTATCACATAGGAAATGGCTACCATGTCATTTCTATTGAATCTTGTTTTATTTCAATAAAAAAATTGGATATTATTGACTTGAAAATTACAAATATGTGGCTCAAACATTATCGAGTGCAAAGCGCGAAATAAATATATTATCAAGCGCACAGCGCGTCAACCAACAGTTCTCGTCTTTTAGGGTCAACAATTTTTGGGGTTAACGTTTCTTCTTTACTTTCTCCAATTTCTATTTGGAATGTTTTTTTAGGGGAGGGGGATCTGGGTATTTTTTTGTCATATTATGCTATGATGTCACAAATTATATAGATAATATATGTAAAGACATCCAAAAAGGATTCCTAGGTCATTTTCCGTCTGATGTTGCATTATAGAGTCCATGATTTTTCCTCGAAACGATATGTTCACACAGCGTTACAAATAAGATGTATTGACCGTGTTATATACTTTTTTCGCCTGCATAGAAAATGGCACTCACCGTTTGGTAAGGGATACTTCCGAATTAGACGTTCGTAGTAGAAATACCTTTTATAGAATACACTTCAATTTTTTTGAAACGGCTATTAACTTTATAATTATATATTAAAACTTTAACGACAATTATCAGTGGAACTGATTTCACGTCTTTTCTCTGAAATTTATCTCTTCCTTAACATTTCGCTTTTCCACATTTTGGTTCTTATTAGCCATATGTTTATGATAATCTTATAAGACGATACAAATTTATAATTCTAATCGTCACAAATAAATATGATGTTTTAGTGATTTGTGAGAATTTAAATGGGACGAAGTATTCGGTAAAATGTGAAAGAATGGAAAAAAATAAAAAGCTAAATTTCTTTTACAGAAAATTTATCTAACCATGATTATTTGAGTATGTTCTTGGGATTTAATCAAAGCATATGTATGAGCAGGTGTCTTTTTCTTTTTCAAAAATAGTTTTTAAATATTGATAATATGTAGGAAAATTCGCGCATACAATATATTATAAAGAGTTTACAAAATAATTCTTGCGATGTAAATACTTCAAAAATATTTACATTTCATAATCTCATTTTGAAATACTAGCAGAGTATTAAAAATTAAAAATTATTTTCAATTTTAAAAGATGATTTAAGAAATGAATTTAGTACAATCAATTTTGGGATTTTTAACAGTACATTTTATACTCAATATTATTTTCATTTGAAAAAAAATCATGCAAGTTTATCTAGATTTCTAACCTTACTAAAGCACAAAAGCAGTAGGCCTAAAGTTAGTCCAGCAATTCAAACGAGTCCTTATTTATATAATATTGAAAATAGAGCAATTTTAGTTTATGGAGAAACTTCACTCCCATGGTTTTTCAGGATTATTAGCTAACCTAGCGACCCAAAAAATGCAATTTGTTTGAGCCTCATATTTAGTGCGTACTAAATTATGCAAATTTGTTTTACCAAATCAGAATTTATGCAACACCGGAAGTACATGATTTTCCAAGCGAACACTTCACTTTTCGTCTTAATTAATTCAAATTCATGCAACTTCCTCTCTTGTTTGCGATCGTTTGTTCCCCATCAGTATCCTTCCTTCCATCTGTTCTTCTACATCTTTCCAGACACGCCCTTCACCCACGCTATTTCCACACAATTCACACATCCACTTCTCCCTAGAAAGTCAGAACCAATTGAAATCGTGTATGAAAACCTCTTTTCGTCGCTATAAGCGCCTGAATTTGTTTTCTCATCTGTCACACATGAAAATTGCTCTTCATTATTTCAACTTCATGTTTCGTTAATCTATTTATTTTATTCCTTATTTCTAGGTACGCCTACCTTTTCGCAATTCCTTCACTATTCCTTTCTTCTTCTTTGTAAATATTTTTTTGTGCACATCTTTTCACATTCTTTTTTAAATCCTTCCTCTTCTACTGACCTCTTCGTTTAGCTTACACTATCCCACTGAAAACTTGTTCCGCACTTTGCTTTCCACCGCTGTCCCCCCTTATCCACAATCCTAATGGCTGATGGTCTGATTCGACCCTCCATTTCACTGCGCATCTCTCCATCTCCTCCTACCCTTGCAGATTCATGACTACATGCCCCTATCTTACTTACATATGTGTGTTCTTCCTTTTCGTCCCCTATGAATATACCACTCACCACCTTCCAGCTTCTATCATTCATCCAGTACCTTAGAATTTCCCCCGCTTTATTTCTTATATTATTCTTCGTTTTCCTTTCGAAGCTCTCCTCTTTTCTGTAAAATCCTCCTTTGCTCCCCATTCTCACAATACAGCCCCCACCTCCCTCGCAGTAGCACCATACCATACTCTCTTTCGCCTAACAAGTCTTCCACCTATACCCCCTTGGCAGCATCTCTTCACAGTTCTCCAATTCCACTACAGCAACTTTCTTCTTCTTTCTCAACTTCAGCCTGACTTTCCCTTCCTTGCCTCTTATTCGCTCTATGCTCTAAAGTAGCGCTTTTACACCCTTCTTTTCTTCCCCGCTTTAGCTTCAACCTGCGTTTCACTATATGAAGGGTCCGCGGTCTAAACCTGTTAACTGATTATGGCGTCATTTGGGAAATCCGTGCTGTTTTTTACATCAGCTCATGTGTGTCGACAGTTTCTTGTGGCTACTTTCATGTCGTATGAGATGTTTCCGTCTACAGATCGCTGTGAAGACGAAAGTAATCGACGCGTTTCGAATACTAACACCCAGCAAATTGTTGCAATAAACTATTTAAAATGTTTGCTTGCGCATCTCTTTTCGGCTTGCAATTCCAAACATTTGTAGAATACTGCAGCTAACAGGTTTTGACCGCTTGACCCTTTGTAGATAACATCTCATGTTCCGCTCTTCCCTGGGTAACCCTGACTGTTCCATGTAGTACCTTCTGCAAACAACAGATGTATCTCAGGACTGCTGCTGCCCACTGCCCACACCTTCCCACACCTTCCAAGCAAGTGCTTTAAAATCATCTAACCAGCTGTTAGGGAACACGTTCTCACTACCGCCACCAACAGCCAAGTCCTCCCCAAAATGCCTCCATGTAAAATAACTACAGAAGATTTATATTGAAAAAATTTACCCAAGTATCCTTATAAAAACTCAATGTTATGTTCCTAACGCCACAATAATATTCAACAACACGGAAATCCCAGCCCTAGCCAATATCTTTTCGAATTAATAATCAGACTATTTACCTTTTTAAGAATCAATAGTAAATCCGGAAACGTACTTAAAGATAAGTAATCCATATCAATTTATTATAACTTATTGATGAAAGAAAAATTGAAAACCTAAAAACTACAAATAACGCTGAGATTTTAAACCGGGGTGGGACTTTCTTTTCATGATAAATTCAAAGAATGAAGCCTAAAATAAACCGCGTATTAATAGATGGGATCACATGAACTCCCATATAATACAACGCTGCTAAAGGCTGGTGATCTTCTCAACATAAAAATAAAAACATGAACCCAAGACGACTCTCTCAGTTCGAGTCCTGCCCCCGCCCAACCCTCCCTTATAAACTGAAGTTTGGTGGGACGGACGTTATAACTACAATCTCCACCATATGGTGAATTTGTGTTTAACTTTGATATGATTTAGACTTAGAAAATACACTTATAGCATAAACTGGGAAGTTGGGCGTATAATCTAAACAATGAATAATACAAACTATAAAATAGCTTCAGGAAGGACTAAAACTTTAATTGACAAAAGGCATGCATACGGTAAATCTGAAAGTCATGTTTCAGGCGGCGAATGGAGACTGATTGTTTGGAATGCTAGGGTGGGAGGTGGGGTGTATGGTATGAAGGTAAAAGAATTGCGAGAAACTATGGACGTAAGGAAACTAGATATTTTATGTGTACCTGAAACAAAGAAAAAGGGATGCAAAAGTAGACATAGAAGACGGGTTGTTGAAAGTCGGATCACATGCTAGGCAAGGAGTAGGTCTAATTTTGAATGCAAGGGCGAAACAGCATCTCGGAGGTCATGATTTCGTATCTCCCAGACTGATGTGGGCTAGAATGAAAGTAGGAATCAGAAGATTATTTATCATAGCGTGCTACGCGCCAGTTGATAGTGATCCCAGAGAAATAAAATACGCCTTCTGGAATACTTTAAATGAGACAATAAATATTTGCAAACATGGTGAAAGAATAATTATGCTAAGAGATATAAACAGATGGGTGGGCATCCAAAACTAGGATACAGAAAGAATACAAGGTAATTTTGGGGTTTCAAGAAGAAACTATAACGGAGATCAATTAGTTGGTCTATGCTTAGAAGGGGGTCTGTTTATTATAAATACTTGGTTTAGGCATAAAATGATTCACATTTACACCGAAACTCAAGGAAATAGCCACGTAATAATTGACTTTAATGTTGCGGATGAAAAACTAAGAAAGTTAGTCAAAGATACAAGGGTCATGAAGGTTTCTGAATGCAAGACTGATCATTATCTTATGATCTCCAAAATTAACTTAGGTCGGGGATGGAGAAAAAAGAGAACCAAGTAAAAAAACACGAATAAAAACTGAGAACATACAGAAACCTGATGTGCGAATAGATTTCCAAAATAATATAATTGAAAGCATAGATAAGGCAACCTGGGAGGCGCTTATAAACAACAAAGATATAGAGGGTGCATGGCCTAAGTTCCGGCATATCATTGTTAGGTGTGCGATCGAAGCGTGTGGTACCGCGGTTGTAGGAAAAATGTCTGGTTAAAATTCAACTTAGTTACTGCCTGAATAAACCCGAAGTTGTTTTTAAAGATTTATGAATATTATTTTAATTACAAGTGTTACTATTGAGTATACGTTACCTGAAAATTAGGAAAATCGAAATTATTTAATGCTGCTAAGCTCACAACTCATAAAATAACAACATACAATTGTGTGATTTAAGAAAAATGTGATCCTCTGTTTTTTGTTACAGAATTTAGTTTACAGTTTTACTGTTTGCCAAATTCCGACACTATTCCTAGCACTCCTTGTCGTCAAACTTTTTTTCTTCAAGCTCTAAAAGCAATACCTTGACCTTGACTTGTTGGTCAATCCGACCGCTGAAGATCATTTGGAGGTAATCTAGAGGTCAAATCCTTCTTCTGATGTCTTATCTGATTTGTTATCTATGAACGGGTCTCGAACCAGTGGACCTTTATGTTTTTGGGGTCGCGGATCACGATCCTGGTAGATGTGAATTCGTGAGATGATAAGTTCAGATTCTAAAATGAGAAATTGAATGAGCTAATGTTTAATTTCAAGCTTGAGTGTTTACATTCAACCGACTTCGAATTTCAGACCATGGACCTATCATTTTACGAACTCAGATTCAACTGTTGAGTATTTTCACCGTGAGGGATAACCTTAGATTTGACCAACAGGGTCATTCACCAGGTCAAACAGAGACCAAGATTTATTACTTACATAATATGCTATAAGAAGTGACATCGTGAATCGGCATTTTTTGTGCCTGTTCCCAGGGCACCTCCACGTGGTGACGGTAGGCAACGGGTCACCGGCAAAGTCCCTGGGTGAAGGCGTTCAAGCTGTCATGGAAGGCACAAGAAAAAGTAGCCGTACGATACAGGAACTCGGAAACCCGGTATCGGCGATTGGTCAGGGTGAGCAAGCGGGCCCGCAATCGTCGTCATCATGCGACCGCAGCTCTAATTTAGTGGAAAACTTGGCCCTTTTAGAGTCGAATACTACAAGTTTATCAACAACTCCATGTTATCATCGATTAAAGAACTTTTGCAGATATGTGTTTCTCTTACGATCTGGCGATAGCCAAAAGATCATGACACTGATTGCTATTTCTTCTTGACCAATACATCTGGATACAATAGAAAGAATAATTCTACAATATTATATGCATCTATTCAATTTGTGACTCACGCTGTTTTAATCAGCATTGAACAGGTTGAAAGTGAACACTAATGATACAGATAGTAGAATGTCATGTGAAGAATTCGAAGATCAGCAAAATGACGAACTAAATTTATCGCAAAAATCTGAAGATAGTCAGCCCGGAAATTCTTATGGTTTTACTGAAGACGAGCAAAGTGACTTGGTTCGAGACGTAGGACTTTCGAAAGAAATTTCCGAACTCATAGGTTCTAGATTGAAAGAGAAAAATTTTTTAGCTCCAGGTACTCGCGTGAGTTTTTATCGTGAACGAGATCGCCCATTCCGGAAATTCTTCTCTGAAGCAAAGGGTTTGGTTTATTGCAATGATGTTGAAGGACTGATAAATGAGTATAAAAGTGTTCAATATGTAGCTAGTGACTGGCGAATATTTATTGATTCATCAGTGAGAAGTTTGAAAGCTGTCTCACTTCACAATGGAAACATATATGCCTCTATACCGGTTGGTCATTCAGTGATCTTGAAAGAGCAACACAATAATCTCCATTTTCTACTCGAAAAATTGAAGTATGATAGTTACAAGTGGCACTTAGTTGGAGATTTGAAAATAACCCGTATTTTATTAGGTCAACAAAGTGGAAACACAAAGTATGCATGTTTTATTTGTGAGTGGCACAGTTGAGCCCGAGAACAACATAATGTGAAAAAGGACTAACCACTCAGACAAGAATTAACTCCTGGATTTATGAACATACTGCAGGAGAGTTTTATTCCTAGTCATAAAGTCATCCTTCTACCATTATATATCAAACTCGGCTTATTTAAACAGCTTATCAAAGAATTAAGGGTATTGGAGAGCGATGCTTTCATGTATATATTTGCGAAATTTCCGAATATTTCTGAAATTAAAATCAATGAAGGTGTTTTCGATGGCTCCCAAATAAGCGAACTGTCGAATGATGATGAATTCGAAGAGAGAATGACAACTAATGAGAAAGCAGCTTGGAGTAGTTTCAAAGAAATTGAAAAAAAAATCTTGGGAAATAACAAAGACCCTGATTACAAGAATATTTCCGACAGACTGTTGGGAAACTACTGAAAGATGGGATGTTTAATGAATTTGAAGATCCATTTCCTCCATTTTCATATTGATTACTTCCCTGAAAATCTAAGGGACTTCAGTGAGGAGCAGAGTGATAGGTTTTACCAAGACTTGAAAGACTTTGAGATAAGATATCGAGGTGTTTGGGATATGAACATGATATCAGACTACTGTTAGTCTTTGAAAAGAAACACATAAAATGTACACAAAAGACAATCCCTCCGTAGATCTTTTACGAACAAAATAACACGCCGTACATAAATTTTCAATTTACATTGTGTGTACAAATCTACTATGCGATTCCATTAAAAGAATCCATTCTTCCAACCAAATTTTGAATTAGAATTGCTTCAACACTCGCAATTTTTTCTATAGCGCCATAAACCCTTGAGAAATGATGCGGAATCAGCACAGATGCACACACATAGTCACACATAGATATACACGGATCCACACAAAGCCTCAGATTGTACCCACGTACGCAAATAGACACACACACATACATACGGGCCCACGTAAGTTAACACAGATCTACTTGAATGCACATACAGCACATACATATTCACATAGATAGAGATAGGTACACACAGCCACACACGAGCCTACACACAGTACCCACATACACGAATAGACAGGCACAAACAGAATCAGGGTTGTCATAAAAATTATTTCGTCCGAATAACGGAGTTTGACCTTCATTTTATCTTGTTCTAGACGTGATGGGGTTATATGGACACCGGATCGTCATCAGCGACCCCAAAAACGTAAAGGTCCTCTGGTTCGAGACCCGTTCCTAGCTAAGACATCAGCCGAGAGATTAAAAGAAGTATTTGACCTCTAGATGATCTCCAAACGATCATCAGAGGTCAGTTCGACAAACAGGTCAAGACGTATTCGGACGTAAAATTTTCCGCTCTTTCAGAATCCGGGGTCTAAAAAATTGAATCAGTCGAATTAGGTTGTTTGACCTTCATTTGACCTTGATCTAGACGTGATAGGGTCATATGGACACCGGGATCGTGATCACAGACCATAAAAAAATAAAGGTCAACTAGGCTGAAAGATGCTCCACCTCAATTTCATCTTGTGGCCCTGTGTTATCAATGTTTCAAGCTTAAAATTACCTCAAGTGATAAAATTTTTAAATTAGTAAATTTATTTATCTTATCTCTAATTTAGAGCAGTGAAAATAATATCCAATAACTGCGCACGAATACGTATATTCAATAGAGTTCATACATTATATTTATAGATGATGATAAATAATATTAGGTGATTATAGTTTATAGTGCGTATGTCCCTCAAAATCCTTAGAAGATATATCTTAAGTGGTTTCGGAAACATTTTCAAAACGCAGAAAATCTAGCATGTTCCGTTCTCGAGACGTTATCACTTTTACTCAAAATAATTACCCATTATTTCATACTGTCTCACTTTAATCCTATCAAATTAAAAGTAATTTATATCTATTTGAGGATGATTAAATGCTGCTAATATTTTCATAAATATTGATCATTCCAGAATAGATTATCTAATCGGTGTTTCAATCTATTAGGAAGAATTTAATAAGGTAATATTGTCTCCGGATGTTTTTGTAATTAAATTTCCTTATTTATGTGAGCGATTATAATTTTTGAACTAAAATGGTTTTTAAATATTGATATGATGCAAGAAAATGTGCTTAAGCAGCACATTGCAAAATATTTTAATAATAATAATTTCAAAGTAAGTACACTGGAACCACAGTTATATCCGCCGTCGTAGAACGTAAACACTTACTTATATTCTCCTGGAAGGGGGTCCCACCAATGCTGCTCAGCGTAGGAGAAATGGCCGCTGATGAGAAATAGCACTAAATAAAGCAAAATTCATAGCGGGATTGAATGTAATTGTAAAAAAAGTCACTGAGTCACTTCATAAATGAGAGTTATGCAGGGATATAAGCGAGAAAGGTTATAAGTGCGAGAGGATATAACCGCGATTCTAGTGTACTTAAAAAATTCCACATTTTTATTAAAATTTATGAATGTAATTTTTTATTAGGAACAGAATATTTTAATACAAATATTGTTTTTAACATTGGAAGGCGATTCTAGAAATTATTTACTATCATTTTTACCAACCAAAAATCATTCAAGTTTCACGAAATTTTCACCTCCATTATAGAAAAAAGCAGGAAGGCTAAAGCTTGTCTATGCATTCAAATTAATCCTTCTTTTTAGTGCACAATGTGTGCAAATTTCTCCTATGAAAATTCGAATATTTCGCAACACCGAAAGTTTCTAATTTATCACTAAATATTTTCGGCGACATTTGTTTCAAACTTGTGCAACGAACTTCAACCCTCAGAAACCACTCTTAATGTGGCAAATATCCTGACATTAGCCAAAATCAACAACCCGCAAAACCACCTCTGATACTTTTAACAAAATTATTCCAAAATGTCTCTGTACAAAATACCTATTAAATTTTACAATAGAAGATATTCACACAGGCCAACTTTAGAAACCTGAAGGTTATTTTCGAAACCCAATAAATTATTTAACAACCCCATAAATCGACCCTTAGCATCTTGAATAAAACAATTTCAGGAGAATGTTATTCAAAACAGTCATTAAAATAATTAATTTGAAATATTCAACAGTTACATTAAAAAAAAACTCTAGGCTGAGATCACAGAAAAAATTCGATCCTCAAAAGTAAGCCGATTCGGTATTTTTTTTAACTGCAAAGAAAATAATCTTATTACATTCTCATCCTAATGAGAAGGTATTGGTTTTATGTAAAATTTCACTGTGTCGGTTTTCATCAAATCTCCACGTTTTGAGACATTTTTTCAAGATTTCAAAATTCTATATACGGCTATTCATAGTACTCAGAAACTCAAATAATGTATCATTATGACTTTTTTCTATATGAAGAAAATTATCATAGTTAGAGCATTTTCAAAATCTAAAAAACAAACCCTACCAATAGCAAACCTTATCTCAGAAATATCTACCTAAAACCACCAATATATGTCGAAAGTAAAAATAATTACACTGTTTATCATTCCAATAATCTAGTTGATGTCCCTATCTCCACAGTAATATTTAACTACCTCAAGAAATCACCCGTTTCAAATTTAAACAACGATGTTGCAGTAGTCTTCAACCAAAAATACCAAATCTTCAGTTAAGTTATTAGATTATTCTCCATTCTAAAGTTTTCCTAAAGAATCAATCTCTATAAAAAAAAGATGGTTTTCGAAAATAATGCATAAAGCTTTTCGTCCATTCTTATGACTGAATATTTGCTGCTTCCTTTACCATGTCATAATCTTCCCGTTAAGCTATAAATAAGGCTTATTTTCTGTTAATTTTCAATTAAACATTCGGAAATTCCCATAGCCCTCTCTCACATGTTTATGATTTGGGCTAGAGAGTCCTTCAAGGAAGTTTTCTTGAAAATCTTTTGCAGTATAAAAGCAAGAATAGATCGACATTTTTGACGAAACTAAAGAATTTGCAAAGGTTTCACATCCTTAAGAATTGAAAGAAAAATCTATTTTATCATATGGTTGCATTGCATTTTTAAGTAATTCTTTCTTCACACAGCCTAAAAGGAATGGTCGTAACAGTAAACCTAAAAATTGAAAGAAAGCAAGTTTTGGTCCAAGAAATTTGTCTTTTAAAGATTTAGACGCGATTTCAAAACTTTCTGTTTTAGTAACTTTCTTAAATCTGATAACACACTTACGCACCGAATTAACTGAGCAAGAATTGTCTGAGCCTTTTCAGCTACAAGAGCATTTTCAATCTGTCGAGTAGTAGATGGATAAACGTTTAGTTTTTGGCCTGCTGGCCTTAAAAATTGACCTGCTTACACTTCCATTTTTTATAGAATTTTCTTACAACTAGCTCTTGAAAACTTAGATCTATGCACACCTATTACCTAAGACCATTCGCTCCTATAGTCCTCCTATAGTTCCTGTAACTTTCCTGGCTTCGCATTGCCTCGCACGAATGTCACTAATTTATCGATTTGTCTCGCATTGCCACCCTCTGCCTCCGCGGTTAATACCTGAAACTTCTCTACTGTTAACAATATTTACAATTTTCTTAAACTTTCTTCTTCTCGTATTTGCAATCTTTCCTTCTGCATTTCTCTTCCTTTTTCTTCCCTTCTTCTCCATCTTACCCACCGCCCTCTTTACCCATGCCAATGCTCTTTTATCCCTTCTTTCATACAACATGACCCTATGCTTATCCCACTACTTTCTACCTCTTCACACTCCTCCAACCAGTACTCTACGCTTGCATCCACCTAGCCTTGCATCCACTCGCTCTCTCCCTTGGTACGATCCACACATAGTTACCGTTAAACCTTGACTCCCTTATTCTCTTCTCTCCTTCTGACTTCTCCATCTCCCTCTACTTACCTTCCATCTTCACGCTTCCACTCCATAAAATAGGACACTCATCACTAGCGAATCAAACGATTTTATTCTCCTTGCGAAATCATTTGCAAACAACCTTTTCCCCAGCCCCACACCTGCATTATCACCACATTTGACATTCTAAGTCTCTCTCTCTCTCTCTCTCTCTCTCCTTGATATGATCGCCCACTCCTCCATGCCTCCGAAACAGGAAGCCCAGGTATTCAAATTCTTTTACCTCCTGTACCACCTTTTTCTGCCACTTCCCTTCTGCTCCCTTATCCCTCCCACCTCCTTTCCTGAAAATCATAACCTTGGAATTTTCGCATTCAACTCTAACCTATTTTTACCTAAGTATCTTCTCAAGCTTTTCATCATCTCCTTAGAAGCCTCCTCGCTCTTTGCTAGCAGCACTATACCATCTGCATATGCGACTGACCATGCCCTAAGTCCTCCTGCCCTAACTCCTCCTACTACCCCGACCGCTAGCTTACTTTCCATTCTCGTAAGTAAATCATAAGAGCCTTGGCCTAAGCGTACACCTTCGTCTAAACCCACTATAAATCCAGAAACCCACCGAAATTCCCTTCCCTCATCTGCACAATCCCCTCCTCCTCTTTGCACTATCCTAACCCTCATCGCCTCTAGCAAGCTTCCCCTAGCCACTAAAGAAAACGCGCTTTCCCTCCACATCTTTCCGCCGCCTCTCTGTCAAGACCATCGCGTATACTTTGTAGGCTGTATTCATTAGCGTAAGCTCTGTATAATTTCCTTGCCTATCACTATCGTCTTTCTTATACCATAGCACTATTCACCCTTCTCTCCATCCTCCTGGAAATCACTCTTCCGTTCATGTTTTCATTACTGTTTTCTTCAGCCTCTCCCTTACCTCTTGTGTGCAAACAGCCACGCTTTGTTCTCTATCCCATATACCTTCCTAGTTTTTCTAATACCCTCATCTCTTTAGGTGTATCTGATCCCTGAAATGAATCTTTAAAAAAATTCCCTCCAGTCTTCGCTCCCTATCTTCTGACTTATCCCCTCCCCCACGTTTTGTAAACCCATTAATTATCATTCACACGTCCCCTTCTGTATTAACATTTCTCAACTCCTTTTCCAGATCTTTCTCCTTTTCCAGATCTTTCTCCTTTTCCTGCTCTGTCTTCTTACACATCAACCAAAAATTTCTTCTTATTTCTACGTACTCCTCCTTTCCGCAGTTCCTTCTTTCCACGTTCTGTACTTTATTTTCATCTTTTTACTTTCCCTATCCCACCATGGCTTCACCATTCCTTCCTTTTTCTTTCTAAATACCTTTTTTTGTACACACCCTGTGACTTTCTTTCAGATCTTTTCATATCTTTGCAACCGACTCCATCTCAAAGTTTACTTTTTCTAACTGCTCCTGATACTTCTCTATCGCATCACTCATCTATGTCACCCTCTCTTTTAACGACCGCTTTTCCCTGCCATAACTTCCTCCACCCTCCCTTTTTATCCACAAACTTAATGGCTGATGGTCTGTTTCCACTCTCCCTTCCACTGCAAATTTCTCTGTCTCCTCCCACTCTTGCATATTCATTAACATATAGTCTATCACCGATACCCCAATCCTACTTACATACGTGTATTCTCCCTCTTTGTCTCCTATTATCACACCATTCGCCACCGTCCAGCTTCTATCCTCTTTCCAATCTCTTAGAAACTTCCCTTCCTTGTTTATTATATTTTCCTTCGATTTTCTTTCGAAGCCATCTGCCTTCATTTATTTCTCTATTCTGAACTTCATTGCCCTTATCCTTTTGCTATCCGCTCTCACCTCCTTTTCATTCCTACGCCCCCCCCCCCACTTTATCTTCTAACATATCCTCTCCATCTATCGTCTCACAAATACCTTTCATTGCGCCCTCCCTCCTGTCATCTACTTCCATCTTCGACCTGCCTTCCTTCTTATCTAACCTTTTTCCGCCCTTTTCTCCCACAACATAATCTCTTCTACCATCTTCTTTATTTTATATTATTTTCCCTACTTACCGACCCCACCTCTCCCTCTATTCTTCTACTTTGTCTCTTAGCTCTCATATTTTCCAACTGCTTTATAGCCCCCCTTACGTCTTCCTTTAACCCTCTAATCTCGCTTATCAACACCCCGAAAGCATTCTTCTCTACCTGTCTATCCATTTTTCGGGGGTGTAGGGACCGTACATAGGCTTTTTGTAAACTGACTCTACCATTCTTTTCTTTGGACTCTCTTCGATGTCTCTTATCTTCTTCAAGAAATCCTTCCTCTCACTTGCGCTAGACACTTTCTCCCTTGCTTTCTCGCTTCCTTTATTCCGCTTTTTCCCTCCCCCGACGCGCAACACGACAGCGGACGACACACAGTTGGCCGTTGTGAGCTGTGTGAAATTTCCACTTCGTCGAATTCACTACTTAGCACTGCCAGTACTCTCGCTGACCACATCCCGCCCTTTCGTCAGTAACTGGGACATCTGCATTCAAAAAGTACTTTCTGCAACCTATAGATGTCTCTCAAAATTTTTTCCGTTTACATCCCCTAGCACTACGAGAACCAACCTTGTCCCCCTTAAAGGTCCAAATTCCTGACCACAAACTATCCCGATCCCTTGCCAACCTACCCATACTTTCGCTATTCAGCCAAATCCCACCCTATAACTACTATGAAAATTCATTTTTAATTCCCCACTTTACCCCTCACAACCCTCCCCACTGACATCTTAGGCTTCCACCCTCATACTTCACTCACCCCCTCCACACAAACTCCGTATAATCTTCTCACCAGCTGTCACCGCACACTTTCCCACTACCGCCATCAACATCGAGTAATATAAACATCGCTTGGGAGAAGTTTAATATTTTTGTAAACCATATAATTTTCTCTACGCGTGAGAATATTTTTAGCACAACGTAATAAATAACGGACGTCTATCCAGCTTTATTTACTCCCGTCTCGAAAGAACCATCAACTACGTGCAATCTACAGCTTCCCATTTCTAGAAGCAATTAGTTCCCTTTAATGCATTCCATTAAAGATGTCACGAATCAATATAAAGTTTGACATTAACGTTCAGGACATGCATGGAAACCTAAATTAGATTCTTTGGGTATTCTTTGCTGACGACGTTCTAAATTCGGTCTAATAAATCAACGGCTTTGGTATATCCCTAGAAAACTGATGAAAAATACTTACAGGAGCCTTCCTATTCGTCTCTCTTAGAAAACAAGACATTAGATGATTTTAGCCAATTTTTCTGGTACTGACTCAAATAGGGAGCTATGCCGTACACAATGCTGTAGGTATAATTTTTGTGCTAATGACTTGTTAATGACAAGTGGCTCTTGACAAAGGTATTCTCAGAATCAATCGTTTTTCTTCACAAAAAACGCCATGTGATAACAAACTTTTAATATAAATATAATTTATATTAAAAAAGTAAAATAGAACGAAAAAATTAATATACATCAATGACTTGCTTGCAGTATTGCCTTGAAAAATACAAGTAGAAATAATTTCAGTATATATTGTAGTCAGGTTTTCCAAGTTCTCTGGGTACAGACTGTTAAACCCACATGGCCGAGGAGAGCCCAGAAGGGATTTAGAAATCGGTTCATGGGAACGAGACTTCCGCGTTACCACTCACGCCGGGAGCGATCATTCCGAGTGTTCACACTCACAGTTCGTTTGTAAGACGCCCGCCTTAACTAGGCCTTAAATAGTCAGGATTTTAGTCGGGCAGATTCCAACTGCCGGGTGTCGAGGGTGTCATGGACGCTAAAATTCACTGCGCGTCTCTTTACTCTTAGGAGTCCAAACAGCCAGCTACCTCGTAGAGTCAGAATCCGAAGAGTGCACGTTTTTCCATTTGCTCGTCCTGACTTCCATTCGTTTTCCCTCGAGCTTCCGTGTTTCGTGCCCAACCTGCTGACTGGTTCGCCGCGCGTCCTACGGCGACTCCCCTTGGCTCTCAGGAGGCTAATCCAACATGGCCGCATTCCTGCTTGAGGGAAGATAGCCGGCTTCTGGCGGTACGTAGTATGAAGGTCTCCCTACCTTGCCGATGCTTCAACGCCTCACAGTGTCATTACCGCGTTTTACCGGATATCTACGCCATACCCTGCAGGGATCGTTCGGCCTCATACGCAGCGGTCGATCTAGTACTGCTGCTCGCCGCTGGTAGTGGCGCTGATGCATTGTGTTACCGGTATCTAGTCGGTGGTTGCAGTTCGCCTCCTTTGACCCATGAATATGGCCGCCGTGGAAGTGTCAGCCAGTCGGTTTTGCCAACCGTGACAATTGTCGCGGACAATTGTCCAGGGGTGGTCCCAAAGAAATTAACCCCCAAGCTGAGGTGTGAAAACCGTGCCAAAAGCTGAATGGCACCTGGGTGAGGTGTCTAGAACGGTGACTCTGGGATATCGGGCGACCTCTCAGAGTACGCAGCCTTATCCTTGCATGCGGAACTCTACAAGGATGAACGAACCCCTTTCCCTAGCTTTTCGTGGGAGCAACAATGACAACACCAAACATAGTAGTAGTAAGTGCGGTTCAAAACAACAGAACGCGCATGGCTCCTGACAATGTGTCGGCCAACAATGCCGACTACTCTAGAGCTAGGGTAGACAATGAAGATGGATTTAGTGCATTCAATCGGCGGAATCTCGGGACCTTTAGGTGGACGGAGCAACTAAATGGCGACTTGCTAGAGTGCTGCAATGCGAGTGTGTCCCCTGAACGAGGTTTTATGGCACGACTGCATGCATTGTGGCGCGAAAACACCCGGAACTATCGCACTTTTCGCATCAACGTCCGCAAAATCATACCGGAGTACTCCAAAAAAGGGGCTATGTAAGCGGAACGCCTACTCTACCACAACCAGAATAAGCCGGCAACCGAGAAAGAGAGGCGACGCTAAACCCAACAGCGGGCAGACATCCGATAGAGGAAGAGCGATGCATTGTGAACCAGAGAAACATCAACCCCGAAGTTTCTCTCAAGCCTAAAGATCTGGCTGGAATGGATGGCGATCTTCGTGGACATTTTTCCCAAAAATACGACCTCTAGACTATCAACTGTTGTGTCTAAAATGCAGCAAGAGCTTTGGCCGATGCGAACCGTCAAACAAAAATAAAGGTTGATCATAAGACCAAAAGACGAGTGCATCAACTGGCTATAAAGATAGGTTAGGCAAGAGATTACGTGTCCCGCATTCACAGTGTGATTAAATACATCACATCTTGCAAGAATTTTACCGCCAAGATTCGAAAGTTCTCGCGCGAACCATCTCGACTCTTCCACGACCCTCCAGTTACTGTCGACTACCCGCCCATACCAGAGGAGTTCGAAGTATGTTGAAGAGAAGTCTACGAAGTGCAGCAAGGACTGGACGAAGACTCAGATAACATTAATAGCTTCAAGGAGTTCTATAGTGCCCTCATACGACCTGATGAAGAATGCCCATCAGTGAATAAAGAGAAGGTGGAAAAATTATTAAGAGGGATGAAGAACTATTCCGGCCCGGAACCAGATGGTATCAAGACCTTTTGGTGAAAGAAGTTTCCTTCAACCCATCAGCATTAGAACCTGCTCATCGACAAATGTGTCTGCAAAGATGCAGCATACTACCAGCGTGACCTATCGGTGGCCTGAATTGATTACCGGAAAGCTTTCGATTTGGACTCCCATAGACTTATCACCTGTCTTTTGGAAAGCTGAAAGGTTCATCCGCAACTCGTGAGGTGCATAGAGAGATTCATGCCGCTTTAGCAAACTAGACTTACTATCTCATCTTGAAAAAAACGTGTGACGACTAACAAGGTCACCTTTCATAGAGGTGTTTTTCAGAGCGACACACAGGGGGAGGAAATGCACTTTTTTCGTTCAAAAATGTATAGAGCCTTCAATTTTGGTCCGATTTTCAATTTTTTTTCAATCAATGTTCTGAATTTTTAATATTTTGCCATAAGAATTGTTAATAACAATGGTTATTAAAAACTTTTAAATTATTCTTGTAATTATATATCATTCCTACGTTAATATGAAGCACTTTTAGTAAACAGAAAACTTTTTTTACCGATAACACAGCCACACAAAGAAAAAGTGTGCGGATCTGGTAACAAAGACACACGTATTCCTATGGATTTTGGGGCGCTGAATTCAAATTCGGTAACAAAAATCACCCATCACGTCATGGTTGAGCCGTAACCTCAAAAAATGACGAAAAATCAGGCACTGAGACAAATAAATTTCAAAATAATGCCAGTGATGCAATTTTTCACTTCAAAAACATGTCGACAACTGTGATGATCAACCCTTGCCTGATGTCAACTTATTTAACCTAACTTTACCCAACAAAACCTGACCTCACCTAACCTGATTTAACAGAAATTTATTGAACACTAGAAATAAATCTAACCTAACAAAACCTGACCTAACCTGACCGATTACGCTGGCAACCCTGTTCTTGCGTACTTTCATATTTTGACATTAATAGCAGTAAATGTCTGGAGTTTCGTAACCGCTTGTTGCTAGCATTATTCGCCTGTGTCTGTAACCAGGGCACCTCCACGTTGTGACGGAGGGCAACGGATCCACATTGGCTGACTCCCTGGGTAAACGGCGTTCATGCCGTCATGGCAGACACAGGTAAAAAGTACATTACGATGCAGGGAAAAACCGCAGTATCGGCGTAATGTAATGTAAAAGATTTATTCTGTTACATTTGCAGTAAATATGAAGTGAGCATTTTGCGAAAATCAATCGACGAGGCAGTGAAAAGTCTTTACGAAAAGTGTTTTGACCGTAAATTGCTACACCAAGAAACAAAATGGATTCTTCCCGTAATTTGCAATTCCTGCAAACTTATGTTGTATCGTCTAAAAAATTTAAGCAACGAAAAGTACCGCAAGTACTCTACACCAACCACATGGAAAAAAAACGTTATTGCGAAGGACTGCTACTTTTGCATGAATTCCGTCAAAGGGTTCAACGCCAAAAATAAAAATAATATTTCGTACATTAATGTGCGCACAGTCACAAGAGCAATTGAAATCAATAAAAATGCACGCCAGACCGATTTAAGCGCTTTAGAAGATAATAAAATGGGAGTTGAAAGTCAACGTCATGGAGACGGTAGTGAAACCAGTGATCGAACGGAAAATAGTTCTGATGATTCCGATGAAAATGACGGAAAAGATGACGAATATGGCGTGCATAAAATGAAATTGAAGGTTCCAATATTAGTGTCGCAACTAGAACTGAAAGATTTTATTAGAGATCTTGGATTACCGAAAGACGGCGCTGCATTGACCGCTTCATTTCTAAAAAGAAGAAATCTTCTAGAGACAAAGAAAAAACATACATTCTATCGCGACAGGGACAAAGAATTTAGAAAGTTTTTTGTTAAAGACGAAGAGACGTCTTTAGTGTACTGCACTGACGTTACCGGACTAATGAACCACTTGAAGAAAAATGTGTACAGAAGCGAATAATGGCGACTTTTCATTGATTCGTCAAAACGCAGCATTAAGGCTGTTTTACTGCATAACACGAATACTTACGCTCCTATCCCTATAGCTCACTCAACGGTCATCAAAGAAGAATATAACAATGTTAAAATGCTTCTTGAAAAAGTTAATTATACGAATCACAAATGGCAAATATGTGGTGATCTCAAAATGATAACAATGACATTAGGCCAACAATCATGTTTCACGAGAGAGCCATGCTTTATATGCCTGTGGAATAGCAAAGAGTTCGTGAGCCACGTGACGAAAATTGAAATGGACGCTTGGTAAAAGTTTTAAAGCAGTAAACGGAAATTTCCTCGGTAACAAAAAAAGTCCAGACTACGAGAATATTGTTGCGAAAATGATAAGAAACTACAAAAAGTTAGGTTGCTTGATGAATTTAAAATTTCATTTTCTAAATTCCCATCTGGATAAGTTTCCAGAAAATGTTGGTGATTTCAGCGAAGAACAAGGGGAACGTTTTCATCAAGACATAAAAGTGATGGAAGAACGATATCAGGGTAGATGGAATGAGGTCATGATGGCTGATTTTTGCAAGGTCTTGAAAAGGGAAACGAATGTAGGTCTTAAACGTAAGCGTAACCCTTTGCATCGTTCCTTCGAACAAAAAAGGAGACGTTATAGCAGGCAGAAAATAGACTGAAGTAGGTCTATAAATGAATTTAATTACGATAAAAAGAAAGATAAAATGTAAACACGAAAGGTGGTATACATATGTCCTTAAGTTTAAGAAAAACAGCGAGAAAAAATTTTGAATAAAACTCTTATTCATTTGCATGTTTAAGTTACTGTTCTATATTTTAATTGATACAAACATTGTCAGGTTAATTGAAATGCGGTCAATTCTACTTGTAGTTCTAAGTTTCTTCAAATCAGTAATGTGCCTCTAAATTTTTAACCAGCTGTAGTACAATGAATTTTATTGTCTTACAACGGGAACACTTAAGTAAAGTTGTTTTCCGTTAGGTTAGGTCAGGTTTTGTTAGGTTAGGATAGGTTAAACCTCTATGTAAGTTAAGCCGAAGCTGAATGAAACGGTACTGCAAACACAAAGGGACAACACAATGAGTTTAATTGTGCTACGTGAAGTTAAGTGAGGTTAGGTTGGGTCAGGTTTTTTTAGGTTAGGATAGGTTTGACCTCTTTGCAGGTTAAGCCCAAGCTGATTCAAACGGTACCGCAAACACAACGGGACAACACAATCAGTTTAATTGTGTTTCGTGAGATTAGGTTAGGTTAGGTTAGGCTAGGTTAGATTTATTTCTAGGTTAGGCTCAAGTTGACCCATTCGATGTAGCACACATTTGCTACCGGGAAAATATGCTTCCAGAGCTTTACGTGTAGTTCAATAAATTTCTGTTATTTCAGGTTAGGTGAGGTCAGGTTCTGTTGGGTAAAGTTATGTTAAATAAGT
>NC_046658.1:93310556-93319026 GCF_010883055.1 Belonocnema kinseyi | reverse complement strand
GTGATTTTTGATACCGAATTTGAATTCAGCGCCCCAAAGTCCATAGGAATACGTGTGTCTTGTTACCAGATCCGCACACTTTTTTTTGTGTGGCTGTGTAATAAGACTATTTGCTAATTTTTTCATAAAATTTGTTTATAACAAATAAATGAACTAATGAGCAACTTATTTGTATTCTCTGAGTCCCTAAACATTCATTTCAGTTTTTCCATACTTTGAGTGAAAAAATTATCAATAAAGAAGTAGAAGAGACAAAAGTTCAGAGCGTCAAGTTCTTCATAATTTAAAGAACTTTAATTTTTTAAAAAATTTACAATCGGACCAAAATTGAAGGATAATGCTAATAAATTGAATTCTATGCTAAAAGCAAAAAGCAACTACATCTAGCTCTATGGATTGTCGACTGATATACTAAGGAAATAGGAATAGAATTTGGGTTAGACAAATGCGCCAAGATTTATTTGAAGCGAGGAAAACTTAATTACATCCCTGTAGACCCTGAGCTCTTTGATAGAAGCGCCATACGACACCTTTGCGCTAGAGAGACTTATACATACCTGGGCGTGCCACAGAGCCGTATTCAGGATGTGATATCTATAAAAGATAATCTCCGGAGCAGATACAAACGTCTCATGCGACAGATTTGGTCTTCCAAACTGTCGGCGAGGAACAAATTATATGGAACGAACATTCTTGCCGTCCCGGTAGTACTCTATTCATTTGGAGTGGTACCATGGGCGAAGAACAAGCTCAGATCCCTTGATATCGGGACACGAAAGGTTATGCACATGCATCTAAAGTCTTCTGTTCCGCGACTCTACATCTCACGCCGTCAAGGTGGTCGCGGGATATTGAATTTTGAATGTCTTTACAACAGCATCATTCTGGGTACAGCACATAGAGTCGCAAATGGAAGCGACCCTCTTTTTAAAATGGTTAGAAAGCATGAAGAAGTGCGCAAAGCAGCGTTTTTGTGCAAAGCAGAGGAAGAGGCTGCTGAAACACTCGGACTTAACTTCAGTATTAGGGGTGATCAAAATGCATCAAATCTTATCTATCTTGAGTACTCACTCCTGAAAGCCCGGATTAAGAAAGCGCAAGAGAAAAACTTTCGTGAACAGCTCCTCGATAAGAGGATGCACGGTATCTTCCACAGAAATATGAAGGATCAGTCAATGTTTTGCGAGCTAACGTTTGCTTTCCTTAAATCGGCCGGATTGAAGTCTGGTACGGAGGGTTTCATTTTTGCATGCCAAGACAGTGTCATTTCCACATTAACATACCGTCGCCACATTTTGAGCCAAGACATTCCTGATGATAACTGCAGGGCGTGACATGCACACCCCGAGCATTTAGCTCACATACTATTTAGTTGTCCAACTCACGCGGGAACGACCTACATTCAAAGGCACAATGCGGCACTAAGAGTGCTTTATTACCATCTCTGTCACTCTTACGGCATTAACCTCAATATCGCTCCTCTAAATGCTCCTAGGGAAATTGAGTCAATTGTCGAGAATGAGAAGTGCCGCATATACTGGAACTTTATATTCTCGACAATTATTTCTGGTGCTCACTCGAGGCCTGACATGGTTCTTCCTGACTTCGAGAAGCGAACCATGTTCGTTATCGAATTTTCGGCACCAGCCGACAAGAACATTATAGCCAAGGAGAATGAAAAAAGAGAGGTATAGAGACCTCATACGGGAATTGTGACGATTTTAACCGGAATATTCTGTCAAACTAATCTTCGTTATCATCGGCGCTCTTGAAGGTGCCAAGCTTTCACTGGTGAGTAGCTTGAAAAGCATCCCTGCGTGTGAACAATATGCTAAAATACTTGCAGGAAAAATGCAGAAGGCGGTCGTCCATGGGTCGCCCCGTGTCCTCAGCGTGCATGAGACTTTTGCCGGATCGTCGTATTCATTCCGTTATAGATTTTTCCATAGTTAAAAAATATCTAGAAAAAAATTGCACCACACACATCTTGCCTTTGTTTACTTAGTCTGATAATTTCGAACCGGTCCAAGTTCGATTTCATATTCACGGCGATACGATTTGTCGATGAGTAAATATAATCATGCAAGAAATCATGCAAATGTGTATCATTTCAGTCATTAAAAACAAATAACTGTGGTTAAAAGGTGCCTAAGCAAAAGCGGGATGGCTTTTTTAACGTATAGGTGAATTGTTAAAGTTCCTCTGTAGGAAACTATGTAGGTGCCTATATAGGATCCTATGTAGGTTCCTATATAGGAATCTATATAGGCATTTTTAGTATGGAAGCTTCAATTTCCGTAATATTTACGTACCAACATACATTAAAAATGAATGCGTCTGATGAGAATTGAAATGCTTTAATTACACTCGTACTTACTACTTACTTTAAATATTGAATTCCTTTGAATAGCCGGCAAAATAAATGCACGTGGCCTCTAGTACTTCCAGAATATTCTAGAACGCGAACTAAATTCAAGACTGTTCTAAAAGTTCTCCCCGTGCTTTCTCCCGGCTTTCTCTCGGTTCGCCCGGATCGGTGGCCACCCCGTATTTCAGCCAAAGGACATTATTAAATCTCGCATCAAGTAGAGTTGAATTCGGCAAAAGACGAATTTTCAAAAAATAATTTAGTTTTCAATTAAAAAAGATCAATTTTCAACCAGAAGTGAAATCTTTAAATTTGCAGTTTACAAAGGAAGTATTTATATAAATTTACATAATTTATTTAGACTTACAAGTTCCTGTGACTAACAACTAATGGTCTAGAAAACAAGGAATTTCAGGATCGCCCGAGTTAAAATTTTAGCCCGATTTGAGCAGCTAAAAGCAAAAATGGGATATATAAAGTTTGGGAGTAAAAATAGAACATAAATTTTTCAGAGTAAAAAGGGAACAAACGCATCTTCCGTGTAAAAATGGAACAAAATTTCTTCCGAGCAAAAATGCAACCAACTAATTCTCAAAGTAAAAACGGGACAAATGAACGCACGACTGGTGGGAGGGGCTAGACGCACGAATGGTTGGTGGGTATACAAGGTCGATCCGTGCTCACTTCTAAAGCATGGATCAACATTTTCAAGAGGCCCAAACGAAAAACGATAACAAAAAAAGGAAATACATTTAGGTTACAAAAATTCAAAAATAAATAATAACTGCTATTCTGAATATAGTTGTTTTTAAATATAATCATTACCTTTCATGGAAAAATCGACATTTTTACTAATTGGAAATCGAAGTTTTTGGAAAATATAAATTGCAATTACTTAGAGTGAAATAAAAAAAATTGTTTAATTTTGAAGAAATATGCGTGGCATAATTCAGCAAAGGATACAAATCATGAACAATATAAACAAATATTTTATCAATAAATTTTATAATAGTTTACAAAGCATATATAGTTTATATAAATTTAATAATAGTTTGTTTTTTAAGACTGGCAAAAATCACTCTCAAAATTGTAAAAGGCACAATTTAGAGATGGGTAATTGTTGAAATAATTCCCAATTATCTTCAACTGAAAATATTAATAAAATAAAATAATAACTTTTCAGAAGAAAATATTACTCAAAAAACAATACATTTTAAAAATTGACAGGGGAAAAATTTGTTTCGACAAATAATAATTGTTTAGACAACTGAAAGTCAGTTTTAGAATACTTCAAAACTCTAAATTTGCCGAATAATAATAAATTATGCTAAAAAAAGTTTTTAAAATTTCGTATTTGCCAGGAATGTGACGTGAACCTTATCTCTTAATTTGAATCAGTGGGATTTTACTATGAATCAGTGACACACTTAGGGTAGACGCTGAACCAGGAAATCGAGAAAACCGGGAATTTTTTAAGACCGGGAAACGGCTTCAAATTTATTGTTCAACCGAGAATTTTACAAATCTTTAGAAGAAAAATTTGTCCAAGTTCGATTTCAACAGCTTTTTCAAGTAAATAGTTGAATTACAGTTTTCAATTATGATATTATTCAGTTCAAAATACGCAATTTGACATTTTTTTACGTAAAAACCTTTTTGATTCAGATTTTTATTTCTAAGCGCACATCTTTAATCTTAAGAATTTTAAAATTCAGTCATGAAGACTCACGTGAGTAAAAAGTGAAAGCGTTTGAAGTTAAATTTTGTTATACAAAGCATTTTTATTTTATCAACTCTGAATATAATAAATTATATTTTTTAATAAATCTGCACTTATAGTATTAAAAAGTGAACATTAATTGATTTGACAAAAAGATTCTGAATCCTTTCAAAATTTAATAATTTCCAGATTTCAACGTTAAAAATGAAACATTTTCAATTCGAAAGTCTTAGTCATTAACAAAATTTAAACGTCCGATTGCAACCTCATAAGCTATTTTCAATTGAAAAATAACTTTATAAGAATTATATATTCGTAATTAAAGGCTTTCTTCTAATTTTAAATATTATTTCAGTCTGCAATATTTAATTTCTTATTTATTAAATCTTAATATTTTTAATCAAGATAATAGAAAATTAACTAAAGCTTAGCAATATTTGACTGTTCATTAAAGAGACACAGAAAGCCTTGAATAGTTAAAAATGTTGAATTTTGATGTATAAATGATAATTAAGCACTCCTTATTTATGGACAAAATCTGAGTGATTTTAAGACATTTTGTAGAAATTGTTGATTTAAGTTGTTGCCCCCCCCCCCCCTTCCAGCGATTTAAAGAAATATTCAGAAGTTTTCAAAAGATTTACAATCAATTAAAATATTGAAAATCATTTTTAATAAAATAACGAAGTATTTAAACCTATAAAATTCGACTATTCATACAAGTTCAGAAAAAATTTTTTAAATAATTTATTATTTAACAAAACGTAAAACATCTTTTAGATTTCTCAAGATTTTAAAATAAAATTTGGAAGCTTTTCAAATATTTAATTTTTCAATTTTTAATATTTCTAGCTTAAAATGTCTTGAAATATTACAATTTTAAAGTGTTTAAAATTCACTAATTTATATCTGCATTTAATTTAATCTTAAGAAAATGTTTTTAATCTTTTAAAGCCTACACAATAAATTCTAATTTCCAATTAATTAAAAATTTAATCTTTCAAATCTTAAACCTAATTGTGAACCTAATTTAAAATTAGAGAGTAATTTATAAAAAAAAATATGGTGCTACTCGTACCAAAATTTCTGTACGAATAGTCGGATTTTATAGGTTTAAATACTTCGTTATTTTATTTGAAATAATCTTAAATCTTTTAATTAATTGTAAATCTTTTGAAAACTTCTAAATATTTCTTTAAATCGCTAGGGGGGGGGGACAACATACATCAACAATTTCTACAGAATGTTTTCAAATCACTAAAATGTTGTTTACAAATTATAAGTGTTTCATTATTATTTATACATCAAAATGCAACATTTTTAACTATTCAAGGCTTTCTGACTAAGACTTTTGAATTGAAAATGTTTCATTTTTAACGTTGAAATCTGGAAATTATTAAATTTTGAAAGGATTCAAAATCTTTTTGTCAAATCAATTAATGTTCACTTTTTAATACTGTGAGTGCAGATTCATTAAAAATATATAATTTATTATATTCACAGTTGATAAAATAAAAAAGCTTTGTATAAAAAATCTAACTTCAAACGCTTCCATTTTTTTCTTACGTGAGTCTGCATTTTAAAATTCTTTAAATTAAAGATGTGCGCTTAAAAATAAAAATCAGAATCAGAAAGGTTTGGACTAATTTTTCTTCTAAAGATTTGTGAAATTCTCGGTTGAAAAATAAATTTAAAGCCATTTCCCGGTTTTTCTGGTCTAAAAAAATTCCCGGTTTTATCGATTTCCTGATTCAGCCGCCACCCTAAGTGTGTCACTGATTCATAGTAAAATCTCACTGATTCAAATTAAGAGATAAGGTTCACGTTACATTCCTGGCATATACGAAATTTTAAAAACTTTTTTTAGCATAATTTATTATTATACGGCAAAGTTAGAGTTTTGAAGTATTCTAAAACTGACTCTCAGTTATCTAAACGATTATTATTTGTTGAAGCAAATTTGTCCCCTGTCATTTCTTAAAATGTATTGTCTTTTGAGTAATATTTTCTTATAAACCGTGCCGTACGAATATACGATTGTGTACTTCAAGAAAAATTTTATGCTTTGTTTCTTGTTGCAGAATTCAGTTCACTGTTCGAATTTTTGCCTAATGGCGATCCTATACCTGGCGTTCCTCGCCGCGGAACTTCTTCTTCGTCTTCTGTCAGACCTCCTTTTCCTGCCATAACACATTCTTCTGTTGCGTTTTCTCCACGTACCGAGTCTCCTCAACGTGCCAGGGACAGGTCTCCTCCTAACAGGACATCTTTTACTCACGTACTTGGTTCTCACCTAGAAGCACTTAGATTTATTCGAATTATTCCCCACAAAAATCAAAGTCGTCTATTCGAACTGCGAAAATACATTTTTCCTGCAAATACAGGAATTAAAGTGAAATCCAAAAATCATTTCCTTAAGCCTATGCCAACTGAAGAGCAAATTGTATTATCAACATCAAACGGTGATATCTGGGCAATACTGGAAAAAGCATCGAATAAACAAACGATTTTTCGTGGATTATATAAGCCCAGTTCTGCTATTAATTGGGATATAAAACGGGCGAAAATCAACATGAACAGCGGCGCGGTTGAATCATTGACCGTAGAAGAAATCGCGGAATGCCCAGTGGGCACCAAGTATCCAGTCACAAAGTTTTTTGAAGTAATACGTGTGTAAACACAATTCTTTATGTTAATGATAA
Organism: Belonocnema kinseyi; assembly: GCF_010883055.1. Taxonomy (NCBI): domain Eukaryota; kingdom Metazoa; phylum Arthropoda; class Insecta; order Hymenoptera; family Cynipidae; genus Belonocnema; species Belonocnema kinseyi. Next base: position 93,312,236 of record NC_046658.1, on the reverse strand, counting down.
AATCATAATAAAAGCGCGCCCATCTGACAAGTCTCGCACTTGTCGTTCAATTACAAGAACCATTTTCTAAAAATAAATTTTTTTGGTGTGTTTTTAAATATTTTTATTCAAAATACTGCTCTTTGTTTGAAATGACGTCATCATTAATATTATTCTAATTCCTAAAATCACAGAAAAATTATTTCGTTTCAAAGATCTGATTTTTGAGATCACAACTACCTTAAGCCCACACTTCTAATCTAGAGAATTTTAAAATGCAGTTTGGAAGATTTGGAAGACTAAAACAATGAAATAACTTAAGATCATAGAATTATAAAACATTTAATTTATTTCTTTTTTAATTTAAAGTATTTAAAAACAATGGAGCAGCCGACCTACACCTACTTTATACGTGTCAATTATTGAGCGTAAAGAATTTTTGAAAACCATAAAAAATCGAGAACCTTTCAAAATACTAATTTTGCTATATATTGTATGTAATAAATTATTTACTATATTATGTTGAATTCTATTATACTGATTGTATGCGTTATTGATTTTTATACCTCGGACCAAGCCTGCTTATTTATACATATTGCCAAAAAGGAAAAAAGTTAATTTTTCTCATTACTTTATTTTAGTTAACCAAAGAAATAGATACGCACAATTTTGTTTGATAATCAGAGAATTAGCCTGCTTACCTTTTGACCATAGGCATGTTATCAAATAAATAAAAATAAGCTCTATAAAAATTTAAAAATTAATTTTTTCAAACTAAAACAGTTATGAATATAAATAGTTAAAAAATATGAAAATCCCATTATTATTATTTCAAAAATCTTTAATTTTTTCAAATTATTTAGTTATTCTTTATTTCTTTAATGCTTTCTTTAAGAATAATTTTTAATATAGGTTTTCAATTAAACCGAAAGAACTTCCTACCATAAAAGACAACTTTTCTACCAACTGTTCGATTTTACACCAAATAAAAATCATTTTATATAAACTCTATGCTAAAAATAGAATGGTAGACTTTTCGATTTGGAAAGTGAAATACAAATTTTGAAAAAATTATAAAATTTATACAAGAAATACGGTGTTGACTTTTTAATTTTTCAATCATTTAAAATTTCAACACAAAAATATGAACTATTACACAACAAATTAATTTCCTATAAAATAGTTGAATTCTCTTCCAAAACTGTGTAATTTTAACAGAATTTTTTATCTTTCAACAAAATATCAAAATTCGCTATCAAATAATGAAAATGCTCACCCAAAATATTATAGTAGACTTTTTAATTGAAAAGAATTACCTTTTAATTAAACATATTGGGATTTTCTTATTCGCTTGTATTAATTGAGTTCGCATTTAAGCGAAAAACGAGGCATATGTGAAGGTTTTAAAAACAGGGAAAAAACAGTATTTTTTTAAAATAGAAAAAGAGGGGACTATGTTTAGGATTCAGATATCATCACATAGTTAAAAGTAAAATTGGTTGCTTGGAAGAAACATGAAGTTTTTGTGAGACATTGAGTCTGTTTAATAATTTAGTTAGACTATACTTACTGCTGCAACACACAAAACGATACCAAGAGTACCAGGTGTATACATATGAAACCGGTATTGCCATCTAGCGGCCAGTAGGCACACTTGTAGGCACTGTCGGAACTTACCATTTGTGCTAATTGGCGTACTGT
>NC_046658.1:93305371-93310456 GCF_010883055.1 Belonocnema kinseyi | reverse complement strand
GGGCGCATACTTTGAATAAAATATTTGTTATCATTCTCTTGAAATAAATGTGTTTTTTTCTTGAAAAAATACCGGTTTCATATGTATACACCTGGTAACTAGGCTATCTACGGCATGGTTACCCAACACAGTGGTTTCATGAATGCTTTAAATCTTGATTTCGGTTTTTTTTAGAATAATTGTATAACATAAGAGTGAATTTTCTGTCTCTGATACCATAATTGTTCTGATGCCATCCCAAAATTCGCAGCCTTTCCGGATATATCCTGATATCGACTTACTGAATCATGTCCACTTTCGTTGAGCATGTGTCTAGAGATGTATGCCACTGTTTTTAAAATTGTTAATTATCCCTTTAGTATCTTCCTCATTTTTTAAAATTTTTTCTTCAAAATATTTTTCTTTCACTATATCAATGGATGCCTTAAGCATCTGCCCTGTTATCGTTCTCTTGGCACGTTCTTTGTATAAGATTGTCCCATACGAACAACATGCATACAAACACTTAATGACGTATGATTGCAAAAAATATTGCTAGATATAGATATAAACAATCAAATCAACGCTCTAGGTAATTATTTACTCTCTGCATCTAAAAATTTTTCTGCGCTGCACGTTTCTAAACACTGCAATAAAGCCGACTCGCAAAAAGAACAAAAGGCAGTTTAATATGAGCTGAATTTCATAAATCCAGGAACCTAGTTTAAACGAAAATTAGAGATTCTAGACTCATCGATGAAATCACACGTGAAACGCTTTGAGAAAGAACACTTGCAATCAAATCGAATGCCAGTGAAACTGATGGAATATCAATCAAAAAGATAAAACTTGTCTTCATATTGCCTATTATTTTGCATATATATAGTGCCTCCATACAGGTAGGTATCTTGCCAGATATCTGCAAAAGGCTTTTATTTTCCTAGTGCTTGAAATGTCCGAACCTACTTCCCCAAAAAACTTCCGGCCAATTTTTATTAAATGTGCACTGTCTCAAACACTTGAAAGAAATTGTTCACCTTTTTCGAATTTCTCGAAATACCTGAGGCCAAGACCCTAAAGCCTAAGTCCCGGATATCAAATTAGCAAATGATAACAAATAGATCACGATTGTTGTTCTGTTTGATTTTTCGAAGGCTTTTGATATGGTTAAACATAAGATACCTTTACAAAAGTTGAAACGTTTTAACATGTCAAACCATATCATAAAATGATTTAGGGCCTATGTTAATAATCGCTCTTACAGAATTTTTAGTAGCAGTTCTGGTGTAATAGCAGTTTTGGATTACTCTGGCATCACCTCCCCTCAACCCTCTTTGTTTTGAGAATCTAACTATCCCTTTTTCGATAAAGATCTGGGATATTTCCGTAACCGTAACTTGTCCATAAATTTTCAAGCACCGTGCATCGATTTATCTAAATACGAACATATAGCTCCGACTTACCGTTGGTAAGTCCGAATTAAGGTTGGTGTGTTTAATGTTGCCAAGAGAAGACAATCCTTGATAGGTAATTTGCTCTACGCTCTTCTCCAGACATCTTTCGCATGAACCAACTTCAAATACGAAGTCATAGCACCACACATTTTTTTCGACTATTTCCGATCTTGTTATGTGGGCCTAAACAATTTTTCATGTCTTACAAATCAAGAAAACTCCACAAAACGGAGATAAAGTGCATGAATTATTTATTTGAAACCCAAAATAAAGTATTCTGAAAACATATTAATATTGTTTTCCAATTTTAAAACGTTCTTGGTGATTACTCGGTAGTTGAAATAATAATGTGAGCTAATTCAAGACCAGAGAAGAATGAGTTCTCAAACCGTTTTTTGGTATTTAAATTAAAATTTAATATTTAAAATGTAAGATAGGTTGAACATAATATTTCTTAACATAAAAATGACATTTTAAATGAATGTAAATTTATTTTTTTGAATAAATATTATTATGATTACATGTGTGGTTCAGAAACTGAAATCATACATTTTTACCATACTATAAAATTCGTTAATTACGAAATATGCATTACAGTCTTACAGTGTTATACGAAGTGAACAATCATGAAATACATTTTTGAAGTTTTACAAAAAAGTCATAAACAATTGAAAATGACAAACGTAGAGTAAATTAAAAGTTTTAGAATTTTGTAATAATAACATTAAATATGACGAGTGTCGAACTCTCGGACAGACATGAGTATTCTATTTGCATAATCGGGACGAGTATGTGAAACCTTAGACTTTTCCCAAATTTCTTTAAAATCATGACAAACTGATTTTATAATTTACACTCAAAAATATTAGCCCTTTTTTTTTGTTTGAAAATTCTCTGTTATAAACTAAAAGAAGAATTATTATCGAAAATGCTATATTCCAAGTTTGAATTGTTACTATTTTGGAAAATTTCTTATCCTATTTCATAATTGTATTTTTTTTTAATTTAATTATTTTTTTTTTATTTTTTTTAATTTCTTCTTTCAGATCCAAATTATTATTTTTTACAATCTCATAATTGATGATTGAGAAAGTAGTAGAATTGTCCGAAATTCGACACCACAGTTTTTGAATGGATCTCTACGTTTCCAGACCCCATAAATCCGAAAACCAAGTTCTTACGATGGCATCCGTCTATTTGTCTGTCCATCCGGCCGGTAAGCACATTTTGAAAATGTTTGAGACCAATTTTTGCCTGAATTTAAAAATTCTACATACGGATATTCATAGTATTAAAAAGTACGAAGAATTTATTCTCGTGGCTTTTTTCGCTAGAAAAAAAATTCGCACAGTTATAGCATTTTCAGAATGTTCAAAATCAATCGAAAATCAGAATTTTCAGCCAAAAAACGCACGACATGAAAAAAGTCAAAATAAGAAATATTCCATTTTGTGGTCAAACTGTGCAGGCTACGAAAAAAGATGAATCAAATAAAATTGTGGTCCCAAAAAAGGGGTGCAAATTTGTAATAATGTAGTACATTCTCATCATTTATGATTAAGAAAGCATTAGAATTGCCCGAAACTTGACACCATAACATTCAAATTTGGAACCAAATCACGAAAATACGAAAAAAAGTCTTCAAAGCTTCTGAAAAATCCTATAAAATGTCTTAACCATTTTCCAATAGGATTCGTAATTTTTTATTCATTGTATTTATATAACATAAAATAAAAAACAAAATCCTATTCTTAGCATAACAACTAGAGATAGAGAAAAATGTCTGACAAAGTATTGTCCGTCAAAAATCGAGAGCGCAGTGTCAAGCTCTTTGACGTCTGTTTTCACTGCCGCTTTAAGATTTTTTTTGACATGATCCTGTTAAGATTCTCAATCCTCACCACTCCATTGTCTTCCAGTGTGGTCGTTACAGCTATGACTACGAATACGGAGGTCGATTGAGTCTTCAGGAAATTGTCGTGAGCACATCGTGCGTAGAGAGCCTGATTAAAATAGCTGGGACTTGGTATACCCTCAAACCTTCGTTCTACACCAATTCAGTAGGGTTTAGTCTTCATCTAACTGTAGCTTAAATCTCAGCAGTGATATTGATTAAAAATAGAGATTAGAAGACGATGCTTTTATTTTAAGTTAACTTCTTTTCTTGTTCTCTGAATAATTTTCAGAACTTTAAATGAAAAATATTATATGATAAGATCCATCTTTTATGTAAAACCCGGATTTCCTTAAAATGTAAAATGTTTCATAAGTAGTGATATCAGTCTTAAAGAAGCCTGAGGCCAAATCTTGTTCGTTTAAACTGACTCTTATCAAATGTCAATATCGCCGAATAAAAAGTATAACGCACTCAACCTGAGAAACAGCGACTATGTTATAGATTATAAAAGCTCATTAGGCACAGGAACATACATCAGTTACATTTTTTATTGAAACCTTTGTTAGTACATTAATCATTTTTCCCATTTATTAGTAAAGATGAGGCTTGTCTTTGCTCTTGTCTTATCAGTGGCCATTATCCTTAATTCTATTGGTAAATATAATTGTATAATATATCTCTTATTTTAGATAAATGCTTTTAACCCTTGAGGAAATCAAAATTTAAGCGATTTATTCTACACTGAGAAATTCCACCAGTCCTCAACTGCGTATATCCATGGCCTCAACAACCCTTCTGCGTAACAAATGCAAACTACCCATTGTACAATGGTTTCATGCGATTTTTTAACTGAACTTTATACTTGAGCATTTTGTGTTCCTGTCCTTACTGTGAATAAATCCACGAGCACATATGGTACACTCCTATAACTGCGCACGTACAAGTCTATTTAATACAGTGCACACAGAAAACTTCATTATGAATTAATAATAAACGATTTCAGTTTTATTATCTATAGGTACATTAAAGTCCTAAAAAGAGAATTGTTTAGTAGTTTCGGAAAGAAATTGGAAGGTACGAAAAATTCAACAAGTTACGTTCTTACAACATAATTACTTTTATTAAAAATAATTACATTCGATTATACATTTAATAATTTGACTCCTGACCAATCCAAAGTAGTTTATAACAATTGGAAAATAATTCAGTGCTGCAAGCGGTGTGCAAAATTGATACGAGTCAGTTGCAGATTTGGGAGTAAAAAGCCACATTGAGAAAATATATTAAACTTCTGGACAAACCACACAAGCTGCGAGAAAAAATAAGCTAATGAAATTTGTGCATTCAAAAAAGAGCGACAAATTGATCATTAATAATTTTATGATAGCAAGCTTCATTTTTGTTTTAATTGTAAAAAATAACATTTAAAATAGAAAATATGATAGCTGATGGCCTGATTCTACCCTCCCTTCCACTGCAAATCTCTCTGTCTTCTCGCGCCCTTGAAGATTCAAGTCTACATAGTCTATCACTTTCCTCTCTATCCAGTCCCTTAGAATCTCCCCCGGCTTATTTATCATCTCATCCTTAGATTTCATTTCGAAGCTTTTCCCTTCCCTTTAATGTCCCCCTTCCCTCTCCATCCTCGCACTAATGCCACCTCAACAATAACACCACATCCTCCACTCTTTCGCCTAGCAAGTCTTTGACCCTTTCCATCCCATCCTGATTGTACACTGTCACATACTTATATGT
>NC_046658.1:93294730-93305359 GCF_010883055.1 Belonocnema kinseyi | reverse complement strand
CCCCCCCCCCGCCCTATACTTACTGCCCTTCTTGGCATACTCTTCCTTCTCTTTCTCTCGATAAACTTCTTTCTCTGTTCCATTTCTAACCCCAGTCAACGACCGTCACTTCCTTCTTCTTACTCAACCTCAGTCTAACTTTCCCTACCTTGCCTACCTAATCTTCTCTTTTATCTGCTTCATTTCAACTTCTTTCTTCTTCCTTGCCGACACCACCTCCCTCTACAATCTTTCTACTTTTTTGCTCAGGTCTTTCACTTCCTTTTACAATTTCTCATCTCTGATCCTTCCATCTGCTCCTAAGACCCCTTGTGCCATACCTTAGTCTCCTGATTAAGCCTATTAGCATCCTGGGAGCTTCATTCTTCGACTGTCCTACCATATAAGGGGGGGGGCGATAACATACGTATTTTTACGCCTTTTTAAATAGTCTCTCTGTCGCGCTTTTTATGAAATCTTTTGAGTGTCTGTCTTCCTCTTCAACAAATTCTTCCTCTTCTTCATCCCCTTCACTACCAGCGCTGTCAGCACTCTCACTGACAATCTGCCGCTCTCACAAGTCCCGCTCTTCCGTTGAAAACTGAGACCGCTCCATATAATATCTTCTGCAACCCTCAGATGTCACTCACGACTTTTTGCGCCTACCGCCTCAAATTTTCACTTTATCTCACCTTAGCCCTCCCCCCTTCGATTTCTTGCCAACCTAAGCTCACTTTCTCTATTCAACCAAATCCCACTTCACAACTATGCTAAGAAGCATTTTTATTTTTCGAACTCACCCCTCACAACCCTACTTAACTCCGAGGCTTCTACCCTTGCACTCGACTCACACCTTCAATATAAATTCCGTAAACTCCTCTTACCACCTGTCAGCGGACACATTCTCACTACTGCCACGAATAAGCAAGTCCTCTTCAAAATACCTCTATGTAAAATAATCATGCAAGATTGATATTTAGAACAATCATACAAGTCTGATTATAAAATTTAGGGTTATGTTTACAACCCCATGCTAATATCCAGCAATCCCAAAGAGACAGCCCGAGTACTCATAATTAAGTTAATCGGACGTGTCACCACGAAAAACAGCCAGTATATTATAAAATTAATAATCAGGCTATTAACAATTTTAAGAATCTAGTATATGTCTCCATCCCCTAAATAATACACATATAATCTATAAAGGATATCTTAGGGTTTTTGAGATTGCTAAATCCAAATTTTATACCACATATTTAAAATTATAAATGGCGGATCCAAGATGGCAGAAATATTTTTCAACAAATTGCTGAATTTATACAAGAAGGAGTTTCCTAACGTTTTTAAGACGGTTGAATTCGCATTTGATCTCAGATTTCCAAAAACCAAAATAATGGACCAAAATTGTTGAAACCAATGTTAGGATATACTAATATGCTTTAGGATATACTAAAGAGTGCATTCTTTGTTAGTGTAGACGCTTTTAAAGAAAAAAATTGCTGATCATGTTATATTGCCTCAAATATGGCAAAAAATAGCCATTTTTGCACTTATGGATTAGGATATCATTCTTTTTAGTTCGTAACTACAGTTTCATTCAATTTCAGAAAACGTTTTTTTTCTTTATTTAAAAAATAACTTATAAAATATTTGTAAATAATGATTTAAAATTAATTATGCTGCTGACAATAAAGAATATCTTCCAAAATGAGATACAAAATATATTTCTGAAGACCCTACGGCTATAACTTTGCATAATGGCCAATAACGAAATCCAGCTAGAAGTACACGCTATATTTTTTTTCTTATTCAAATAACTACAATGCATCCAAGTATCCAGGTTGGTCGACTACGGAGCCCAATTGGTGCGCTATATATTTTTTCTATTTTAAGTACCTAGTATGTAATAGGAACATTATTTACTTATGTTTAACTGAATATAATATAGAAAATAAATCAAGAAACTGGTTACCCAATACAAAATGAGCCCACTAACCGCGAAGAGGATGACAGTGTGTTTAAAGTTTGTGGGCTCAGGATATGAGCCGTTGGGATTCACAGGCTCTGGTTTAGTCAAATTTTTGTAGCCAAATCAATTACGCACCAGGTACTTAAAATAAAAAAAATATATATAGCGCACCAACTGGGCCCCGCAGTTGACCAACCTGGACATTTCTATGCATTCTCGTTACTTGAAAAAGCGAAAAATATAGCGTGCACTTCTATCTGGACTCCGTAATCGGCCACTATGTAAAGTTATAGCCGCAGGGTTTTTAGAAATATATTTTGTATCTCATTTCGGAAGATATTCTTTATTTTTAGCAGTATAATTAATTTAAAATAATTATTTATAAATATTTTATAAGTTATTTTTAAATAAAGTGTATTGTGCCGTTTTATTGAAAATTTGGTACAGGCTGAAAAATTATAAATTTGTGAGATACGTTTCTTAATCTTAGAAAGAGATACGAGGTCTCGTAGACAGCGGGCGAGGTGCGACGTCTTCTGAACAGCAAACGAGATTCTACGTTTTTTCAACCGCGAAACGAGCACGGCTTCTTCTGTACAGTGAACGAGATACAACGTTTCTTGAACCGCGAGAATGGCACGGTCTCTTGGGCGGTCAACGAGATACGTCATGTAAAATCAATAATGTGACTTGCCATTAAACTGAGCATTAAAAATTTCATTTGTTTAGTTTTCCTCAAAATTTAAGGAAAATGACAAAGCCCTAAACACTGGAAAATCCGTGTTCTTAATTATAAACTAAGATATTTAAGAAAAATAGGAAACAGATTTATGCCTTTTTAATTTTTTTAAATTCTTGAAATAATAAAGGAGTTTCTCATCGTCCCGAAGTTTGGGACAGGTAGCCAAATAGCTTTCATAATCTTATCTAGTCATCCTGAATTTTTTAGACATTTTTGCCATTCCCTTTTCCAACTTCTTTATTTTTTCGAGACAAATAGATACAGCGAAATAATAAAACAATTTCGGATATTTATTATCTTATTTTGCAAATATAATTGTTTATAGGATTTAAAGTATTATTTAAATTATTATATCTCATTTGTATTATAAATTTAAAAAATGCTATATTCGATTCAGGATTCCTATTTAAATCTATATATATATATATATATATATATATGTATGTATTTCAATGTATCTATTTGTCTCGAAAAAATAAGGAAGTTCGAAAAGGGAATGGCAAAAATATCTGAAAAATTCAGGATGACTTGATAAGATTATAAAAGCTATTTGGCTACTTGTCCTCAAACTTCGGGACGATTTGACACTCCTTTATTATTTCAAGAATTTAAAAAAATTAAAAAGGCATAAATCTGTTTTCTATTTTTCTTAAATATCTTATTTTATAATTAAGAACATGGATTTTCTTTGTGAAGTAATATATTTAGAGTAATATGTTTATGGAATTCAATATTTTTTAAATTGAAAATCAACAAATGTCGTAGGAAAAAGTCGGCTGTCGTAGGGCATAATGAGGCGAAACGTGAAATTTGATTTAAATCAGCCTAGATCCGACAATTCTTAAGTTCAGATATTTTTTATTTAAGCCACTTAAGTGAATCATTTTTATTGTACTTTTGTATTAAAAAATAAAGTGAGAAAAGTGTCCATTTGTGAAACTTCATTTTTTATCCTTCCGTAAGCAATCGAAATAAAATACGGATCAATCGAAAAAGTGTAGTAGCATCTAATACACAAAATTTATAATGAAATCTTTTCATTAATGTTTTTAATGATCTAAAGGAATCGCATAAACAGATATTGATCTTTGAGCAGTCGACATGTTGATACAGTTTGAAACAATAACAGCTATGCTGCAAAGATTGAGTTTATTCCCAACACAACATTGTCAAATCAATTTAAGGTTCTTTTAGTAAAAACAAAATATTTCTGTAAAGGAGTGGCTGAATAGTGCATTCGTTTATATTGATTTGTGTATAACATTATTTAATATATTAAAAGGAAAAAATTTCCTGATAGAGCATTACTACGAAATCAATTTATGTGAAGTCATGTTAGTGAAAGTAGAATGTAGTTTTGCGAATGATTGTTTAAATAGTGCGCCTGTTTATAGCGTTTGCTTAAAATTTGTTGATAGAAAATAGCTAAAACATTTCATAGATTAACTTCCTGCATTAGGTGCTAGTGCACTTGTTTTGATTGACTTTGAGTTTATTTCTATGATTTATGGAAAAATGAAAAAATGTTATGAAAATTGATATTTTAAACTTTATTTGTCAACACAAAAGTATAATAAAAATATCGAATAATCCGATCTTGTAATTCTCTTTATAATTTAGTTAAGAGTATTAAAAAAAAGATTAAAATCTATTAAGAATTTTCGGTTCCAAGCCGGTAATCTAACGCACTCAAATTCAAATTTGAGTGCTCTGCACAGTAGATATCATAAAGAACTTCTGTGTTTCTGAACTTTTATATTAATTTTTTAATCAACTAGCTCTTATTGGTTGAAAAATAGTGATTCTGGAATAATTAGTTGGTTGTATAAACACTATAAATATATTTAAATAAATTAAATCTTGAAACATCACGCCTGGGGCGCAACGGCACTATTCGTATTTAAGGAAGCAAGAAGGAATAACTGGAGTTTGAAATATAATTTACTTTGATTGATGAGAAAACATTAAATTACAGACAAACACGTATGTAGTAATTTTTTTACACCAAACACTACAAAATTATTGAGTTGTATACTTTTTATTCTAAAATCTTTATATTATTAAAATAAACAGTATTTGACTAATATCAATCCTGGCTGATAGTGTGAGTTTTACCTTAAAAAATACGCACATTAAACTCACATTTAAATAATAATTTATAGGACATTCAATTTGGAGCCGGTCACCATAGGCGGTAACCATAGTAAAGAAAATATCACAAAACTGGTGTCTGCTTCGCAGTAAGACTTTTTTTTAATTTTTCCGTGAAAAAATGGAGATGTAAAAGAGGGCTTTAATTAAGCCGTCTTTAAGTCCTACAAGTTCCAAAATTGACTTTTTTGCCTCTTTGGAGGACTAAAAAAGGGCCCAAATCTAATACAAATTAAGTCCTCTATAGGTCTTCCTAAGGCCTATTAAGACTTCCATTTAAAAGTCTAAAGAAGGACTAACATTTTTACTCGAGCAGAGACAAATAAAAATATTTGTATGATGAGCTAGAAATCTCTATGACTCTGGAAATTATTATTTTTTTATTATTTATTGCATAATAGGCAATTAATCTTGAGAATCAAAATTATTCTGATGCCCAATCCTCTGATCTAATAAAAATTCTTAATGTGTCTAAAAGCGTAGCATCTTATTTTTATTCGATTTTGGGAGAAAATTATTAAACTTGCATTTTCTGTGTCTGTAAATAGTACCTACATGATCATATATGAAATAATGTTGACAATAACATTATATATAAAAGATAACGTAATCTCAAGTTTTTATGACTTGCAGAAATCGATCAAAATGAACCAAACAGTTGTCAACTATTTTATACCAATATACGATTGTATACTCAAAGAAAAATGTAATCCTCTGTTTCTTGTTACAGAATTCAGTTTACTGTTCGAGTGTTTGCCTAATGGTGATCCTATTCCTGGCGTTTCTAGTCGCGGTCCTTCTTCTTCTTCTTCTTCTTCATCTTCTGCCAGACCTCTTTCTGCTGCTAGAAGACATTCTTCTGTTGTGTCTCCTTCACGTTCTGAGTCTCCTGTCCGTACCAAGTCCAGGTCTCCTCCTGCAGGGCCAACTTCTTTTAGCATACTTGGATTTAAACTTGAAGATCTTAAATTTGTACGACTTATTCCCCACAACAATCAAAGCCGACTATTCGAATTGCGAAGATACATTTTTCCTGCAGATAAACAAATTCAATTGAAAGCAAAAAATAATGTCCTTATGCCTATGCCAACTGAAGAGCAAATTGTATTATTAACGTCCACCGGTTATGCCTGGGCAATATTGGGAAAAGCATCGAACAGACAAACGATTTTTCGTGGATTATATAGGCCTAGTTCTGCTATTCATTGGGGTACAAAACGGGTGAAAATAAACATATACAACCACATAGTTAAAGAACTGACCCCAGAAGAAATTTCGGAATTTCCAATAGGCAACGGCTATCCAGTCACAAAGAGTTTTTCAGTAATACGTTTGTAAACACAATTCTTTACACTGTTCATAAAAAAAATCGGAAAGGAAGCGCGCGCATCTGTCAAGTCTCGCGCTTTACGTTCGGTTTCTACAGACCTGGAAAACCGGAAAACGACGGAAAACTTTTTGAAACCATGAAAATCTGGAAAATGACAGAGGATTTCTATTTGACCGGGAATTGTGATCGTTTTTTATTTTACTCATCGTTAAGTTCACTTGTTAATTTTTTAATACTGAAATCGTTGAGTTTACAAGGCGTTCTGATTTCAAACAAAATTGCTTGCTCATTTTTTTATTTTAAGTCGTCATTTGAAGGTTCAACCAAAAGCAGAATATTTTGCATAAAAAAATTAAGCCATCATTTATTAAAATTCAACCAATTTCCAAAAATTAATAAGAAGCGACAACAAGATAAAATTCAATCGCAAGAACCATTTTGTTAAAATAAATATTTTTAGTCTGCTCTCAAATGTTTTTATTACAAATACTGCTCTTCACTTGAAATTACGTTATAATTATTATTATTCAAATTCTTAAATTCTCAGAAAAACTATTTTTTTCAGAACTCTGATTTTTGACATGACAATTACCTTAAGCCCAATGCAGTTTGTTAAAAACGCAGTTTGAAGTATTTAGAAGACTTAAACAAAGAAAAATGGAGAGCGTTTTAATTTCAAGCTTTTGTTTAAAAACATTTTAAGTTGATCAATAGTAAATATAAACTAATTCATTATTATTTCAATTAAATAGTAGGTCGATTGTTAGAAATTTACCAATACTTTATTTTACGAAACGTTTCTGAATCTCTTAGTTTAAAAAAGCCATTCCATGTGAAACTTTGTGATTAAAGAAAGAGAACAAGTTCCTTCGTCCATTAAAAAAAATGTTAATTTGTAAGGTAAACTTTTGAATGCATCTTGATTCATAAATAACAATTCAACATTTATTAATTTAAAACAATTTGAAATTTAATTGAAATCACACTAATATAAATCTCGCTTCCAATTATAATAAATATTTCACATATTTGTTGTTCTCTTCAGGACTCTCGATTTACCTCATGATTCCACTCATCATACTGATTGTTCCACTAATCATACTGATTGTTCCAGTAATCGTATTGACTTAATGATTGTATATACATATAAACAATGAATGACGTATGATTGAGAAAAATATTATTAAATATAGATAAACAATAAAAGCCGCACTCTAAATAATTATTAACTCTCTGCATTTAAGACATTTTTCTCCGGTGCACGCTTGTTAACACTGCAATAAAGCTGCCCCCTGAATCACACCTGAAATTAAAAATCTGATATGGAAACACGACAAAAAGCGCCTACTCGTAAAAAGAACAAAAGGCACTTTAATTGGCTCCATAGTATCTGATACCCTCCTCTGTCCAGATTTTTTTTCGCATGAGTCCGAAGATAGATTTAAGGAGGACTCCGGGTCCAGCTGATAGAGTTTATTATATATCGTACAGCATAAACTGTGGTGCATCCTTTCTGTTGTGATCAACATGCACAGGAGGCAGTGTGATTATAGAGATTTTGGGTCACCTTTGCCCTTAATAATAACTACAAGATCCTATGTGTTCCATTGTTGGTGGAATATTCCTTCTTCCTTTTGTTTTTCACCTTACCGTCTATAACTAGTGAGCATGCCACTACCCATTCCATTTAGATCAAACCCATGAAAGGATGAAATCCATCTTTCCAATTTTTTAAACATATATTGTAAAATTTATATTAGCTTTTCAAGGTTTTTAATGAATTTTGATACCATACACATAATTTTGGCTATGTAAAAAGAGCTTCACTTAAAAGATAAAAGATTATATAAATCACGCCACCAGTTTTAAAGGAACTTATAAACAAATTTTAATCGTTGAAAGCTACTATTATAATATGTAAATATTTGTAACGAATGAACTTCAGGCCATCAACCTAAAAGATAGCGACTATATTATAAATTATATAAGATAATTAGGCGAAAAAATATTCATTAGTAACATTTTAAAATGAATTATTTAATAGAGCATTAATCAGTTGTCCATCTAATTGAAGAAGATGAGACTGGTCTGCACTTTTGTAATATTATTGGCTATTATCCTCAATTATATTGGTAAAGATAATATAATATATCTCTAACTTTAGGTACACTTATTTAATCTTTACACAAATTGAAATCCTTGCGATACCATCTGTACGGATCAATATTACACGCAGCGTATCAAAACTTTACAAACAGTTAAAAACTGCATTATGTAACAAATGGAAACATGCACATATGGTGCGCCTTCTTAAAAGTGTGCATGTATACTTATATTTCATAGAGTCCACATAGTATACTTATAGTTTATTAATAATTAATAGTAAAAAATTTTGTTTATCATGTATGAGTCCTTTAAACTCCTTAAAAGATATATTATTAGTGAAGATGCATACAAGTTTCAGTTAGCCCATTCAATTTTTTTGTTATTATCCCTAAAAAAAGAATCCGCAAACGTCCATTATAATATTTTATAGCATATCCGAATTTTTTTTTAATTTTATATTTTTGTGGAAATAAAGCCGAGGAAGCTGAACCCGATTTAACACACGACGAAGTATCACATGCCCTTGATTCAAAAATGTAATGTCTGCTTTGAAGGGTGACGCTTGGGATATGTTTATTTCAATCATAGGGCGATATTTAGTAACCTATGTTATTTTTGCATTAAATTTACTTCTGTAATGGCATCGTCAAGATTTGTTAATTTTCAGCTTTATTAATTACAATATTTTCTAATTTTTTACAGTCATGACTTTTATAATTCGAAGAATTTAAAAAAAAAAATTAATATTTATATGATTATAAAGAACACTAAGGCCGGGAGGTTTTTAGAATGTTACCATTTTTTTATAACTTATTTAGTTCTTCAAAAGAACCCTTCAAAAATAATATTTTTCATTTTTAAAATCTACCGACGTCCGATTTCTATAACTTTTATTTCGCATAAATATCGAAAAGCTAAAGAGGAAGTTATACAACTTTTTACAAGTGAACCTTCCTTAATCCATTAGAAATATTTATGCCGAGTTTCAGATGCGTATTATTCAGAAGAAAACTGGATTTAAAAGATTTTTTAATGAACCTTAAAAAACTCTGCAATTTTGCCCCATTCATGGGGGTTACGGAGAGTTTAAGAAATTCTACTCCATCAAAAACGTGATTGTAGACTTTTCCAACAAAATGGTTAAATTTGTAACCAAAAATGTCCATTTTCGTCTGAAATGATGATTATTCACGTGAAAAAGTTGAATTTTTCACTTATAAAAATGAATTCTCAACAGAGAAATAAAAATATTAAACTCTGGAAATAACATTTTCTGTTTCGAAGAGTGTTTTTACAAATCTGCCTAATTGCATCCACTTCTGAAAGATGTATAAGTTGGTAGAACGAACAATTAATTTTCTAAAAAACATTTAATTTGGAAAATTTTCAAAGCGTTGCATATCATCTTGATGTAATTTTGGGATAAAATTAATAAACTGATGTTTTCATGGTTGTGTAAATAGTATGTAAATAATCATACATGAAATAATTATAATAACCCTGACGGACCGAAGGAACCGAATGGAGCCTCTACAAAGTACCCGTATTTTAACGTAGAATCCGAAGTTCAACAATTTAAAAGTTGATTTTGCTGTTTTTTTTGAGTTTTTTAAAAAGGAAACGAATGGGGACCCAATGGGGTCTTTACGGGTACTTTGTAGAGGCTCCATTCGGTTCCTTCGGTTCGCCAGGGAATAGCATTGCATAAAAGATGACAATTCCTCAATTTTTCTTTTTGACGTGCAGAATATAATGAAAATATTCCAAATAGTTGACAACTACGTTGACAACTGCATTGACAAATACACTGACAATTATTGCATCAATCTTACAGCTCATGATATACCAAGATACAAGTGTGTATTTTAAGACAAATTTAATTCCAAGTTTCTTTTTACAGAATTAAGTTCACAGTCCAAGTTTGGGCTTGATGGCGATCTTGGACCTGGAGTTCCTCGGCACGAAACTTTTTCTTCTTCATCTTCTTACAGACAATCTCCAGAGACGACTCTTTCTCTTGCCATGCCTCATTCTTCTGTTGGGTTACCCTCACCTACCGAACCGCCTCTCCATGCCACATCCAGGGCTTCTCCTGAGAGGCAACATTTTTCTGGCAAAATACTTGGATTTTAATTCGAAGAACTTCAATTTCTTCGACTTATTGTCCGCAACAATTGAAGCCGAGTGTTCGAACTTCGAAAATACGTTTTTGCTGCAGAAAAACAAATTCAGTTAAGAACCACATTTAATGCCCTTACAGTCTGTCAAGTTAAAGCGTGGGTGGCTTTACTCGCAGTCGGTAAGGTGTATCGACATGATTTTGGTGTCAAAATATTAAGAAGAGCTCCCTCT
>NC_046658.1:93288109-93294630 GCF_010883055.1 Belonocnema kinseyi | reverse complement strand
TGAAAGAGGGAGCTCTTCTTAATATTTTGACACCAAAATCATGTCGACACACCTTACCGACTGCGAGTAAAGCCACCCACGCTTTAACTTGACAGACTGTAAGTCCATTCCAAACAAAGAGCAAATTGTTTTATCAACATCCGATGGTGACGTCTGGGCCATACTGGATAAATTACCAAACAGACAAACAGTTTTTCGTGGAATATATATACCTCATCCTTATAATTATTTGTGGTCAAAACGAGTGAAAATAAGGATGGACACCGGTGCGGTTCAATTATTAACCAAAGAAGAAATCGAGCAATGTCCAGTAGGCAACAGAAATCCAGTCGCAAAGAGTTTCATAGTGAGACGTGTTTAAATACAATTCTTTATGACGTTAATGAAAAAGTCAATTTTTAAAAATGTTAGTTCAGACATTTTTTATTTTCAGCCTTCATTTGATGTCTGCATCAGAAGTAGATTTTATTTGTAAAAAAATGTAATTCTTCCTTGATTGAAATTTGATCTATTTATAAAAATTAGTAAGACACGTTTGCAAGATAAAATAAGTAACTGTGAATGCAGGCCTACTTCTCGGGCTATTTTTATTCAATTATAAGGAATCGTACTTTATAACTCTAATCGTTGTTTACTAACTAATCTAAATTACTAACTCTTTGTTTCATCAGGGGTCAATTAGCCCTAGAGTTAGTCCTAATAAGATATAGGTTGCGAAAATGATTGCATAATTTAATTTAATATTTAAAAGATATTTAAACCTTAACTTTTTAATCCTGAATCGACCTAAATTGCTTAAAAATGCGAATAATGGTTAATTTGACAAAATAACCTTAAATTGTTAAAAAGTGCACATTGTAGGGGTTAAAATATCATATTGTGCATTTTGAAGACCTGATACACAACTCACTTGATCTTTTCGTATTTTAGTTCTTTGAAAAGATATTAAAAAGGGACTTTAAATGCCACATTCACCAAAGAGCATAATGAGTTTTCAACCAAGTTTTTAAAGTGAATTTTTATGTAATGAACATCTGGTATGATATTACTCTTTTTACTATAAATTTCGCTATTAAATGTCTATGCCGTATATCGGGTCTGTTTAGGGCACCGGAGCCAAGGTTTAAACACCTTTCGAAAGCAAAAAATTATGCAATCACAGAGACGTGTTTCCTGGTCCATTTTCTTTATATCAAGTAAATATATAATATGGTATATTATTTTACTTTAAAACGATAAGCGAACTAAAATACTATATCAACCACATGCTCCACTTCCACCGCATCCACCATCATTCTTATGCGTTAAGATAATTTAAGGCAATTTCACCAAGATTTCACCAAAGGGTCTCTTATTCGTCTATTTGGTATTTTGAATTTTTTTATTCTTCAATATTTCTTCGCCGATAATCGCGGGTTTCTATAGAAACGGCTTTTCTTCTTCAGAATCATTACTATAATTGATATGTAACGGAACAGTGGTTTGCCTTCGACGAAGGCGATTTAATGTTTATGTTCTTATGGTCAACCTCCATCAGAATACTAATGTATAGAGCTTGGGTCACTTACATTGCGTAATCAGATGAGTAATATGTGGCCAGTTTGTATAAGGAATTTTTCACCTGAAAGATGTTGTAATCTTTATGCTCTATAAGTGATTGCTAAAAGCTCTTTCCCGCTAGGCCCATAGTTTTCTTCTGCTTTGTTAAGACTTCTAAAAATATATAAACATGGATGTGCTTTTTGTGACAATACTGCTTCTAAACCTCGATTTTAAGAGTCTGTAGATCAAGTAAACTTTTCTTTCAAATTTGGAAATTGTAGTACTGGTGCAAGGAATGATGATTTTTTTTTTAATTTATCAAAGATTTAATTGTCCAATCAAATACTACTTCATTTTTCATTAAATTGCTTGAAGGTTCAAAGTATTCTAGTTCAGGTCGTAAGTAAGCACATTTACTTGGTTCTGGTCTTAGTCAGGGCCGGCGGGACGTAGATTATATGTCTTTCTCGCTCCTTAAGAAGTGTAAATGTAAAGGAATTAGAGTAAGCAAAACGCAAGCATATGGAATACAAATGACGGTTTTCCAAACGCTTGTGTCTCGCTTACTCTAATTCCTACACATTCACGCTCCTTAAGGAGTGAGAGAGAGATAACCTACGTTCCGTTGGTTCGTTTAATGTCGCACCAAACAATACTATATCATCGATGTAGACGAAGCACTTCCCGGTCGCGATCTGATTCGTCTTTCTATCGCATCGGCCTACATGACTGGGTTAAAAGCTGTTTCCACGTATAACATAGCTAAGGTACGTTGTCAACGTACCTTAGCTACTACTTCTACTAACTTCTACCTGCACGGAGAGATAATTACGATACTGAGCACTTGGGAAACTCTGAGTTTTGAGAACGTTTAAAAACAGAAGTATCGAATGCACAAGCTCAAGTATTCTGTATCAGTCGACTGTCACATGTTGTGTATACGGTCTTAAGTACGTGAAATTAGTATTCAATAGTTTTAGTGAAATTCTCTAAAAAATTGGTAAAAAATAATATTGAATTTAGTCAGTTCCCCTATAAATTTATGTTAAATATTTTCTCGAGTAACTGTAAAAAATTAAACTTACTATGAATTATCTATTTTTATAGGCGATATAAAATAACTATAAAACAATTACAATGCAATAGCACATCTGAAACAAAAGCATATCGATCGACGGTCCCGAGTCTGGTTTCTCGGGCATGCGCAGATGGAGCCTCGCCTCGTATCAAGCCGCTCACGTTCTGAGCACGTGAGGCCCAAGTATTGGACACATGTCGACTCTCTAGGATTCAAAACGAAATGCATCGATAATAAGAACACGTAGGGTCAGTGATTGAAATGTGAATATCACGCTCTTCTTCTATGAATTTGTGCGTGTTTCCCCACGTATATTTAGAGCTTTTATCACCTGAATTCACACTTTGTGCATTTGATTGAGTTCAAATATCAAACATGTGGTTGGTCCCGCGTACTAAATGCAGGTAATTTCTCTCCGTATAGGATAGAAGCTGCCACTTTGTGCAGAGCTGATAGAGTCCACTATATTATGTACGTCATGAATTATAAAGCGTCCTTTCCTCAAGCTATATTCCCTCGTTCAAAGGCCACTAGAAGGCGGGACTTCAGGAACTTCTCAAAAAATTTTCCTGTTGTGTTCAACATACTAGGTGCAATATGATTGCGGGGATTGGGGGTCACATTTTTCCTTTGCTGATGAATGCTAGACCCTTTGTCCTTCATTGCTAGCAGAATATTCCTTCCAAAAGAAATGTATTATAAGCGTTTAACAGCATTTACGGACAAGCGTGTGCTATCGATTTTAAAGCTTTTACTTGGAACTCCATCTATGTACTGGTCGTGTCCATCACGAAGGCCCCTCCAAAACAGCTATAGATTTTTGTCATTTACTCATAGAAGAAAAACGACATGAAAACAGAGCTTCTACCATGTAACCCTTACTTAATTACATGTAAGACAAGTCTTTATTTCTTTGTGTACAAAAATTGATTTTGAAAACATCCTTCGCGTAAAGATGAAAACAGGTTTTTTTCGCGTGACTCGATCGTTGTTTAAGTTTGAATGACATCTGTAAATGTTAAACGAAATTTTGAGTATATTAATAAAAATTAACGTAAAATTCATTTAAAGATGGTTGTGCTATCTCTCGTAATATACGTAATACAGAGTTATAAATTGACTTAAATTGCTTTCAAAATTTCAACAAGTGCAATCGAATAATAATTAGGAATGACAATCTTGAAACCTATTAGGTAAAAAAAAATAATATTGGAAGGCCGGTAAAAAGAAGTGTGGGTCCACAAACACAGCAGGACACCATAGCTAAGCAGTCTGCTCGGGGGTCTTGAAGCTTTCCAAGTAAGTTATGCCAAAGTATAAGTCTTTACTACGTAAATTGCGAAATGTAGCGTTAATCTTTAAATGTATTTTCAGCCTCTTCAACGACTTCTTTGGATTAGATGCTGTCCACGTCCAAGAATTCTAATTGTTACTCTGGAAACTAGACGTAGCAAAGGCTACGTCCTTCCTAGCTTTGCCAAAATTCAGAAGCGCTTCTGCACCTCTATATTGGCGTATTGGTCGAATTTCCGTATTAGCGTCATCAGGATTTATATTTACTCTGATGTCTCGTAAAACGCCTGGATAAGATTTTCTACCTGCGGGTTTTATTAGGAAAGCTTTTAGGACTTGCCTTTCTCAGGTTTGCGTTCTCGCTTTTTTAATCGCTTGCCTCTTCCTTTTCGCAGTTTCCTCTGTATATTTTTTTCTACGTCCTACCCGTAACTAG
Organism: Belonocnema kinseyi; assembly: GCF_010883055.1. Taxonomy (NCBI): domain Eukaryota; kingdom Metazoa; phylum Arthropoda; class Insecta; order Hymenoptera; family Cynipidae; genus Belonocnema; species Belonocnema kinseyi. The sequence continues at coordinate 93,290,281 of NC_046658.1, read as the reverse complement.
AGCTAAGCCTTTTTTTCGGGCCCATCAATATACTTGTTATCCACTAAGCTAGATGCCATCTGTTTACCTTTACCTGATGTCACGTTCGGTGTACTCGCACAAATTTTTTTTTGCGAGCTTAGCTCATCAGTAGTTTAGTTAGGCTGCCGTGCTGTTTTTTTTCGACTTTTGCTGTTGGTTAAGCATTGTCAAGTCACACATCTTGGTCAAGTCAATTTTTAATAGATTTGATGAATTACCTTCCTGACAGATGTTGCCGACTCTTGAAATTATCGCCAGTGCATCGTGCGAGAATATGTGGGATAAACCAGCTGGAAACAAGTATACCTTCAGATGGCACATGCCGACGCATAAGCACGCTGGTCATCTTTCGGAGCACTCCCAGTGGGACATCGCAGGCACCGATCGTAGCTTTTTCTCTGTGTATCCTTCACACATTCTATTTACTCCGCGAGGCATATTTTATTCCGTCCCACCTTCTGTAACTAGTGAGCATTACCCTACATGTCCCACGGGGACACACTCTGTATAGGTTACAGATTCATACTGCCATCTTAATTTTCAGAGAGACAACTTGTTATTTATGACATTAATATTTTCCTGGTGGAAAAATATCTTTGTAACATACTGTATTTAGTATTATTATTCAATAATTTGTTTTTTTGACCTGAGGGTATCAAGACAGTCCTCTGATACTGACAGGTTACATATTGGGCAGAGTATAATTGAAAGTCCGGATAGAGTTTAAGCTGTGGGAAGACTTGGAGACTACTTGAATTGAGGAATCTTTCATAGTCGGAACGCCAGAGATAATCAGAAAAGTTATTTAGAAAAACATCCATATTTTCAACGAGCGACGCAAAATTCAAGTCAAGCCACATTTTCTGCGAGTCACATAGAGTGAACATTTTTTTGAGCTGGAGTACCCAGTTATACTTCGGTTTGCATTTGGGCTTTAAGGACATTGCCTTCGATTTAAGAAAACATCTTTTAGGATACCTGTTATCAAGCATATCCAACTACCTCGACAGCCATCTCAGCGTTAACTTAAATATATTATAAGCTAACTGCAATCTACTTGTCTCTAAGCGGAGGGCGAAATTCGGCGTGTATGTTGGTAAACCTAGTATTTTCTTTAAAAAAGATGACTGTGATTGCTTGACTGGATCAAAGTACCTTCATCCCCACAATTCTATTGCATAAAAAAGAATACTAAGTGTAAGGCTACGAAAAATACTAGTCCTTGTTTCCCAGGCATTCAATTTAGATGCAAATAAAATTCTTGAAAGAGCTCCCATAGCAATATTTGCGGCAGACATTCTTTTTATAAAATATTAACCCTTAAACGGCCAAAACGCCACTACCGGTACACTGCTTTTCAACGGCCAATAACTAAGACTATTCGACACTAGAAAAAATTGAGACACATATATTTTTATTGCTTAAGATCTTCTCTTTCCGACGGTGTAAATGAAATTCCTCAAAAAATTTACTTATTTTCCCACAATGCAGTTTAAACAAAAAAAAAACCTGATTTTTCGTGCCTTTTTTTTTGTGAACCATTTTCCAAAGCTTTTCGAGTCTGTAATTAACCTGGAATCTCACTAACCGGTGGAATAAATGTCTAAACTTTGAGAATCCATGGTTCAAAGATCGATTTTTCGTTTTAGTATTTTCAAAATGGCGTCTTAATGGCAAAATTTTTGTGAAAACATTCATGAATTTTTTTACAATAAACGATGCGCTTTTCGGAAAAATCATCAAGGATAAAAAGTTCTTGTAATCAGCCAAGGAATACGCCTGAATTTTTGTGAAGCGTTTTAAGCAAAATTTTGGATTTTGCATATGAACAATTTTTGCAAAATTCAAAATTTTGCTCAAAACGCTCCGGAAAAATTCAGGCGTATTCCTTGGTTGATTACAAGAACTTTTTATTCTTGACAAATTTTCCGAATAGCGCATAGTTTTTCAATAAAAAATTTCCAACGACTCCGTAACCTTTATTGCACTCGACATCAAACCATACCTTCACCGTATTGTCATCCTGGGAATTTTCGAGTACACCCAGCAAAAAAAAATGCCAACGCGTAAAGCCTCAAAAATTGCAACAAACTCCGAATCGGAATGGGATTCCGATGAAAATGATGAACGTATCATCATACCTAATCCAGA
>NC_046658.1:93280602-93288009 GCF_010883055.1 Belonocnema kinseyi | reverse complement strand
TTCTGTAAAGAAATCAGCAGGAAATATTTGTCGCAATCACAACTAGGTGATTTCGAAACTCACAGATACGAATCACGAACAAGAGCATTATGTAATAATGAAAGATGTCGCCAGAGGACTACTAGATTTTGCATTAATTGCGACATGTATTGCTGCTTACATTGTTTCTCAAAATTACATTCTGAAACAGCAGGATCAAAATGATTTCAACGGATTGAAATCTGAAATGAAAAAAATTCTCCATTAAAAAAAAATTTTTAAATGTAAAAAAATATATATAAAATCCCTTTAAAAAAAAGAAACTGTCGATATTCGTCGACCTCCACGTTGATGATAGTTGGGCAACGTAAACTTTGTTTGCGACAGACGGACGATAGATATTCGTGAATCATTTTACTCTTACACGATGCTTAGAACTATGAAAATTTTGTATTGAAAAACTATGCGCTTTTCGGAAAATTTGTCAAGAATAAAAAGTTCTTGTAATCAGTCGAGGAATACGCCTGAATTTTTCCGGAGCGTTTTGAGCAAAATTTTAAATTTTGCAAAAATTGTTCATATGCAAAATCCAAAATTTTGCTCAAAACGCTTCGAAAAAATTCAGGCGTATTCCTTGGCAGATTACAAGAACTTTTTATTCTAGATGATTTTTCCGAAAAGCGCATCGTTTATTGTAAAAAAATTCATGAATGTTTTCACAAAAATTTTGTCATTAAGACGCCATTTTGAAAATACTAAAACGAAAAATCGATCTTTGAACCATGAATTCTCAAAGTTTAGACATTTATTCCACCGGTTAGTGAGATTCCAGGTTAATTATAGACTCGAAAAGCTTGGGAAAATGGTTCACAAAAAAAAATAGGCACGAAAAATCACGTTTTTTTTTTGTTTAAACTGTATTTTGGGATAATAAGTAAATTTTTTGAGGAATTTCATTTGCACCGTCGGAAAGAGGAGATCTTAAGCAATAAAAATATATGTGTCTCAATTTTTTCTAGTGTCGAATAGTCTTAGTTATTGGCCGTTGAAAAGCAGTGTACCGGTAGTGGCGTTTTGGCCGTTTAAAGGTTAATAAAAAAGACTCAAGTCTGATGTGTTGACACCGAGATAGACAAATTGGCTTACTACATCTAGCTGAGTCTATACGTAGAAGAATTTTTATTTACTTGACCGACATTTGTAGTATACCAGAACTTTTGATTTTGTTTCATTGGCCTTTAAAAAATTGTCCATACAGTATTGGGCAATAAGGTTAATTTTTGCTTGTAAGTCAACCTGAGAGTAAGCGAATATAACTATGTCATCAGCATAAGCAAGTAGAATAACGGTACATAAGTGATCTATTGAAATCCCATGCATACCGTGACTTCGTACGCACTCTTCTAGATCATATGTATATGAAAATGTAAAAAGGAGAGGACTAAGGATCTCACGTTGGAGCACTCTACAAGTTACATTTACAGACGAATTGAGGCCATTGCAAGTGCGAATAGACATGTTAGCATTATCATAGATATTTTTTATAACTCGTATAAATTTCGTAGACATGCCTATCCTTAGAATTTTGCTGGATAGGTGACAATGGTTTACTGAGTCGGAAGCCTTTTTGAAATCTATATAAAAAGCAAAGATTCAAAGCTTTGGGATAGACAAATGAATTTGAATTAAAGAAATGAGGGCATAAATATGATCAACACAACTTCTTTCAGGCCTGAAGCCGGCCCAATTTTCTGTGAGTATGTTTACCTCGTTGACCCACGTAGAGAATCTCGTCAACAGGATCTGAGAGAAGATCTTAGTAATAATACTATTTATATGGACAATTCCCCGATAATTATGAGGGTCAGATTTATCACTCTTTTCATACAACATAAGTTCATGTATTTTGGCTCAGCTAACAAGGACTCTTTCCTCAGCCCAGATCCCGCTAAAGAAGCGCCCTGAGTACTTTACAAAAAAAAGAGATTTACTTAAAACATAAAACAATATATAAATGGTGAAATCAGTTTTAAAGAAATATGTAACCAAATTTTATTGGTTGAAAGTAACTTTTATCATGTGTGAATACCTCTAACAGATAAACTTGAAGCCTTCAACGTTAGAGATAACGACAATAGTGTGAACTGTATAAGGTAATTAAGCGGAAGAATATTCATTAGTCACATTCTTAATCAAATTCCTCACTGGTGCATTAATAAGTTTTTCCTCTGACTAAAAAAGATGAGACTTGCTTACACTTTGTTCTTATCACTGGCTTGCATCCTCAGTTCTTTTGGTAAATATAATATAACATATCTCTAATTTTAGGTGAATTTTTTTAATATCCACGCAAATCAGAATGTTTGCACTATAATCTGTACAGAACAATTTCGCACGTGACCAACTGAGCGTATGCGTATCTTCACACAAATAGGAGAGGGCATCAAAACGTTACAAACAGTTGTCAATTACATTGGGTATCAAGTGAAAACTACACACTGTGCAACTTTTTGATATATTTTCTAAATAAATTTCATACCATGGCATTTTCTTTACACAAATCCATATGTACACGTCTAAACTGAGACGTGCACATTTTTTATCCTCCTTTAACTGTGCACGTATAAGTATATTCAATAAAGTTCCTACAGTATACTTATAGTTCTTTATTAATTAATAATGGTCGACGTTGGGTCGTCACCCATAAGTCCCACAAAATCCTTAAAATATAAACCCTGTAGCGAGGTTTCCCAATATACCATGTACTACTAGGCAAGATAACCCCACCCGTGCCACAATGGGAAGATCCTGGCGTCGCCTGGCAGGTCAAACAACTGGCTTATAGCGTGAGAAATGAGTGGGGTTAAGGAAGAGAAAAAGTTGCCACGAGGGCTGTTAAGAGGAAATTAAAGGGACTGAAGGAAATATATAGGGAAAAAGGAAGCAGAGAGTTTCTAGCGCAAAAGAGGGGAAGGACCTCTTAATACAGAAGAGGAAGGAAGACAGTCAGGACAGTCTGGAGATTATCGTGATTGAAATTAGGGGATTGAGGGAAGAAGTAAGGGGAACTCAGCATATGGAACGTATAAGGGAGGACTTGAGAACAAGAAATGGGAAATGAGAAAAAGAGATGAATGAGGTGAACTGAAACAGATAGAAGCGCAAAATATGATGTTAAGGTAAAAAGCGGTCGGACATGGAAGTATATATGAGGTGCGAGAGCGAAATGTCTTATCAAACATTCACTATGATTGACTGAGTAGATTTAATAATTGTATTACGCTAAATTGAAATCAATAAAAATAAAAGTAAGACTAAACAATTTATTACGGACTTTGACCGATGTGGTTTGGACGCTCGGCAGTTAGACCAACACTCTATGGTCCAATCCTAAAGTAAGTACTATTTCGGGCTTGAACTAAGAAGCGTTGTTTCAACTACGTAGCGACTTGCCGAACCCCGGTTGGGCTGCTCACCGGGCCTTGAACTTAACATATATAAAGATCACGTGTAACTGGGAGTTTTTTTAGAATTTTTTAAATATATGCTTTTGAACTTCTTAATTTATATATTGTTTTTAAAATTTTTCAGAATTTGTTTTTAAATATGTTTTATAATGTTTTAATTATATTCCATATTTAAATTTTTTTATTTTTAATTGTAAATTTTTTCCGTAGAATTTTTATTAACTTTTTAGCTTCTTAGATTTTCGACAAACGTTCTTTAATTACATATAAACGAACATCAATGGATGAAAGAATTAAATATAATGGAAAAGAGGCATCGCGTGTTTCCGCGCTTTATTTTTGTAATTCTCAAGTTCTTAGGGAAAAAATTTTTTATTTAAACATTTCGAACAATGCAATTCTTAAAAATAAGTAGGTTTTTACCAAAGCTTTGGCTTCTTATCTATTCCGGTATTATTATTGAGAAACTCCCATGCAATTGAAAAAAATCCTCCAGTATAAACAAATATTGCAAACCACCGACGTTAAATGAGAACATGTGATTGATCGAGTAGCGCCGGGAACTACGATACCGATCGACTCAAACTACGTTGTCATGCTGAGGAAAGATGAGGCGCAGATACAGGCACAGATTTTTAAGGATGGAGAAGGAAATATGGTTACTGAACAAACCTTCCTATTCATATCCTAATTTTAGAACTTTTATTTTGCATAAATATCTTAAAGCTGTAGAGTAAGTATGAAATTTTGTACAACTAAACCTTTCTTCAATCCATAAGGAATATTTATAACAAGTTTCAGCCGCGTATTTATATTATTATTTCGAAGAAAACTGGATTCGAATTTTTTGCACAAACCTTATTAACCTCTGGTTTTTGCTCCATTTGCGGGGGCACATATAGTTTAGAAAATACTTCTTCGCCAAAACTTAATAATACACTTTTATACCAAAAATAGGTAAATTTTAAATCAAAAAGATGAATTTTCATTAAAAATGATGAATCTTTCCCTTGAAAGGTTGAATTTTCATTTTCAAAAATTAATATTAAACACAGAAATACGAATATTTAACTCTCGAAACGTTTGTTTGAAAAGTCTTTTTATGAATTTACCTAATTTTATCTACTACTCCTGCAAGATTTACAAACTGCTAAAGCAAACAAGTAGGAACTTTGAATTTCGGGGTTAGATAAATTAAAAAAAATCTCTGTATTGAGCTGTACATGTATATGGCTCTGGAAATTATCTTGTTTACATTCGCAAAGTGTGTCTTTACATTTGTGTAGCTCCAGAATTCGTCAAAACTTAATGATTTTGCTTTAAACAATATTCATGAAGGGTAATGGATCTTGAGAATGGAATTATTCTTGCACAAAATTTTCCGATCAAATGAAAAATTTGAAATCTGTTTAAACGCACTGCATACCATCTTAAAAAAATACAACATAAGAATAATAAGCTGGCACTTTCTGGTTCTGTAAGTAATATATAAATTATTATAATCACACTTACAACTTATAATATATGTTAACCTACAAAATTGTTGCTTAAGAAAAATATATTACTCTATTTCTTGTTACAGAATTAAGTTAACAGTCCAAGTGTGGGCCTAATAGCAACCCTAATCCTGATCATCCTCGATGCGGACCTTTTTCTTCTTCATCTTCTGACAGATATTCTCCAGATAAGACGCTGTCCCTCGCCTTACTTCATTCTTCTGCCAGATCTCCTCCACCTGCCGATCCTCCTCCTCGTGCCAGGTCCAGGTCTCCTCCTGCGAGTCTAACTTTTTTTTACGGACTTGGATTTACATTTGAAGAACTTCAATGCATTCGGCATGTTCTCTGCAAAAATCCAAGTAGAGTATACAAGATTCGAAGATACATATTTCCTGCATATAATCGAATTCAATTTTAAACCAAAAATAATGCCCTTAAGCCCATTTCAGCCGAAGAACAAATTGTATTATCAACGTCCAGCGGTGATGTCTGGGCAATACTGGAAGAAGCATCGAACAGACAAACGATTTGTCGTGGATTATATAGGCCTGGTTCTGATATTTATTGGGCGAAAAGACGTGTGGAATTTAACATGGACTGCGGCACTGTTGAATCATTAACCACAAAAGTAATCGCGGAATGCCCGGGGCAAAACCATAATACTCGGTAATTCTCTCTGCATGCTCTGTCATGAAAAATAGAATGCTGCGCGAGGTTCGAGGGAGCTTTTCAGTCCTCGATTTCCTCGAAAACGCTCGAAAATTGCGAATTCGAAAATAAGTAGGCTTCCGCGAGCATTAAAGAAGCTTTCGCGATACCCTGAAACTCCTTCCGTACTCTGTCAAATCGAGTTTGCCCGAAGATTTGAGAGTGCTGAGCGAGCCCGTAGCGAGATTTCAAACAAATATTCAATGTTTCACAGATGCTCGCAAAAGCTTCTTTAATGCTCGCGGAAGCCTACTTATTTCCGAATTCTCAATTTTCAAGCGTTTTCTAGGATAAACGGGGACTGAAAAGCTCTCTCCAACCTCTCGCAGAACTCTATTTTTCGTGACAGAGCATGCAGGGAGGACTTGCTGAGTATTAAGATTTTGCCCCGGATGTCTAGTAGGCACCAGCAATCCAGTCACAAAGAGTTTTGAAGTAATACGTCTATAAACTAGAATTCTTCTCATTGTTAAAAAACAAAACAAACATAAACAAAAAATCACTCGCGTCTATAAGATCTCGGGCTTTGCACCCGCATGGGTCTTCCAAAATGAAAGGTCAAAACAGTGACGAATTTAATTTTGTGATTTTGAAATCCTTTTTCTGCATGGCTGCTGTACCAAGAAAACCAAACAATGCCGAATAATTTTTGGTGACACCAAATAACCGGGATTATAGAAAACTTTTTTTATAGATCTAATTGTTTTCATGATGACTGCCTTAAGCGTACTTTTCCAATTTAAAAATGTTTGAAATGCAATTGAGAAGACTTAAACAATGAAAAATGGAAAAAGTTTGTATTTAAACTTATGATGAATATCTTTTTAGTTAATCAGCTGTAAATTTAAATTGATTTATGATTTTTTAAATTGAGTTATAGTTCTATTATTCAAAATTTAACAATAATTTATTTCACAAGACTATTCTGAATCTGCAAAATACTAAAAAGATTTTCTTTTATTTCAAAACCTATCTAATTATTGTTTTAATATAAAGTATTTAATTTTTAACCCAATCAATTGAAAATTACTTAAATGAAAAAATAAACATTTTTCTTTATTCCATTTAAATAAACGTAGATTTTCCATAAAACTTAAATACTATATCCACTACATGCTCTACGCCCACTACATCCATTACCACTTCCACAAATACACTTCCATCACATCCACCTCCCCACTTCCTCATCTTCTGCTACATATCCTCTCTCATATCTACCACCACATCCACCTCCTGTACCACAACAACTTCCACCGCATTCAAAACAGGTAATCCAGATCCAGATCCCTGAATTATCTGCTGATGGTAAAATAGCATCCACCGATTAATAGAAAATTGAGTTCCTACTCAGCCATCTGACGGCAATATAAATTTAAAGTAACACCGTAGAATCGTACCCTATCATAAGCCAGTTATGCAGATTTCTACCTTTTCGTCCATGTATAATACAGGTGTCTACCAAGAATCTGATTCATTCGACTTAAGAAAGGACCGACCTTACTCATTCGTGACATTGTAGAATGGACTCGAACTGTTAGCGTCTGTCGGTAAATGACCTGTCGCTGGTTTACTGTCATGTACTGTCTGATAAGTCTGATATTTACTGTCTGATAAGTCCCTGAAAAATGAAACACGGAGACGTTTTTTTGGCTAAAGTCGGTTTTATTTTTCAACATACTCTCCTCTTAGGTCGATACAGCGAGTCCAACGATTTTCTAACTTTTTGATACCGTCCGAAAAGTACTCGATCGGAA
>NC_046658.1:93271782-93280502 GCF_010883055.1 Belonocnema kinseyi | reverse complement strand
TCTGGTGAATACGGTGGCTGAGGAACCAATTCGAAGCCGATTTCATGCAATTTTGCTTGTGCAACTAAGCATGAATTAACAGGCGCATTGTCGTGATGATAATGCGGTTTTTTCTTCTTCAAATGCGGTCGTTTTTCGGCGAGTTCGATTTTCAATCGGTCCAATAATGATGAATAGTATGCTCCGGTTATGGTTTTACCTTTTTCAAGATAGTCCACGAATATTATGCCATGTGCATCCCAAAGTACGGAGGCCATAACCTTTCCGTCCCATTGTTGCGTTTTTGGACGCTTCGGAGCACATTGGCCTGGTGGAACCCACTGTTTTGCCTGTTGCGTTGACTCAGGAGTGTAGTAGTGGATCCAGGTTTCATCTATGGTTATGAATCGGCGCAAAAACTCGGTCGGCTCACGCGAAAATAATGCCAAATTCTGCTTGGTAGTTGTCACACGAATTCGTTTTTGGTCCACTGTGAGCAAACGCGACACCCATCGCGCGCAGAGCTTCTTCATGCCCAAAACTGAATGCACGAGATTGCCCACACGTTCCAATGATATGCCTACAGCATTAGCTATCTCTCTCAATTTCACTTTGGGATCATTCAACATCATATCATGGATTTTTTCGACATTTTCTGGTGTAGTGACCTCTTTTGGGCGCCCAGATCGTTCATCGTCAACTGTGCTCGTACGGCCACAACGAAACTCGGTAAACCACTTATGAATCATTCCAATCGACGGTGCAGAGTCCGGGTAATACTTATCCAGCTTGGCCTTAGTCTCGGATATCGTTTTCTTGCGAAGATAGTAGTACTTGATCAAAACTCGAAACTCAGATTTTTCCATATTAAAAAAAAACTCGGAGGTTAGTCGCTTCTCAGTGCTGTAACTTGTAAATGCGTAAACATAAATGGCTGAAATTTTGACAGGCGTCATTTGAAGGATCAAGCTCGACGAAAATGGTTCACATTAGTGAATACTAATGCCATCTCTTAGAATTTTCAGGTACTTATCAGACTGCCTAGTAGCTCGGAACAAAACCGTGGGCAGTAGTCCTGCTCCTATACTACTTTTGATTAATTTTCAAAACAACAGATCAAAAACATTAAAGAATAAAATCCATCTCTACAATTAAAAAAATATTTTGTTGAATTTATATTCTCTTTTTAAATACGTCTAATGGTCTGTTACAGTAAATATATACCAATTTTACATGTGAAATCTAGCTTTCCTTTAAACGTAATAGATTAAATAAATTCTGACATCAGTTTTAATGAAATGTGTAGCCAAATTTTTTTTTAACGGTATTTTTCATCAAATGTAAATACCTCAGAAGAATAAGCTTAATGTCTACAATCTAAGAGATAACGACTATAGTATAGATTATATAAGCTAATGACGCAGTCAATTATTTATAAAATTGTTAATCAAATCCGTCATTGAAACACTACTTCGGTATCTTCTGAATGAAAAAGATGAGGATTGTCGCTACTCTGGTTTTATCCTTAACGGTTTTCCTATATTTAATTGGTGAGTATAATAATATAATGTGTCTGTAATTTCAGGTACATTTTTTAAGCCTTACGCAAAACACAATGTTTTTGAGGTAATCTGCATGAGGCAATTTAATACATACCCAACTATGTACATCCGTGTCCTAACCGAACCATATGTGCACGTTTAAATTGTCAGTCTTATTATTCTCTAGAAGAGCATATTCTTTTAAATTCAATTTTTTTAAACTTTAAGATTTGAATATCAGAAGACGTTTGGACAAAAATTTTTTGTGATTTTCGAGCGCGCGAATCATTCTCTGATCCGGACCGTCATATTTTTCTGAATGAGCAACTGCATTATTTCAGCGTAAATCATAATTAATATTTTTATTACTATACATATTCAAATAAAACATTTTATATAATTTGACATTTATATAAACCTGAAAAACAACAATTCTATATAAAATCTAGCTTCAGTAGGAATTGAAATTGTCATATGCACACGATGCTTTTCCCAATCACCAGACTAAATCTAAGTTTGCGTTTTTTCGATTATCTTCATCACAGCGAAATGAATTAGCACTTAGTTAGAATCGACAACTCGAACAAACCACCACTATAATATTCAAGGAACTCCATCACAGCTACCTTTAACCAAAAACACCAAGTAAATTTCATTTGGAAAATGATCTAAATAACCACATCATTTACTATATAAATAAGCTAGGGTAATTTTTTTCGGTTGATAAATATTATTGTCGGATTCAGGATATAATTTGATGTATTGTGAAGGTGTGATTTCATTGTATATTATTATATCATAATCATATTATTTATATTTATATTATATTATATTTATTATATTATATATTATTATATTGTGAAGGTCAGAGTGAATTGTGTGACTTAATTAAACACAGCTTAATTAAACCAAAAAAGACAAACTTTTAAACCAATAGTTTAGTTTTAAACTAAAAAAGATCAATTTTCAACAAAGAGAGCAACGAAAAATGCCATGGTTGATATTTCAACCAAAAAATTAAAAACAATTGAATGCTACCAAAACAGATGAACTTTAAACAACATTTTTGAAATCGCAACCAAAAAATAACAATTTTCGGCTAAACAATTGTATTTAGGACCAAAAATATGACTTTTTAGCCATAAAGGATGAATATTTCAAGCAAAAAGAATAATTTTTAACAAAATAGTTGAATTCTCAACGTAGAAAGACTCTTCAGTTAAGAGTGAAACAAATGTCAACGAAAATATTGAGTTGCAAGCCAAACCTAGAATTTTCAAAAAAAGGGTTGAAGTTTCGACAAAAAAAATAACTTTCCAACGAAACTGTTGAATTTTCAATAAAATATTTAAGTTGGCAACCAAATAATATAATTTGTAATAAGAAAGAAAAATTCTAACTTTTCTATATTGAGCTATAAATCTCTATGGCTCTATGGCTCTCTGTAAACTAATTATAATAATTTTACTACTTGCAGTACTGAATAAAAACGTTCTAAACAGTTTACAACTATATTAACAAATACATTGACAATTGTTGCAATCACATTTACAACTTATGATATACCAACATACGATTGAGTAGTTTTAGAAAAATATAATCCTGTTTTTTGTTGCAGAATTCTCTTCACAATTCGAGTGCTTGCCTAATGGCGAACCTATACCTGGTGTTCCTCGCCGCCGATCCTTTTCTTTCTCATCATCTTCTGACAGATATTCTCCGGTCAAGCCTCTTTCTCCCAACAGACCTCATTCTCCTGCGGGATCTCCTCAGTCTACCGATTCTAACCTCCGTTTCAGGTCCAAGTCTCCTGATGGCAGATCAACTTTTTCTTACGTACTTGGATTTATGCTTGAAGAACTTAGCTCTGTTCGTCTTATTCTCAAAAACAATCCGAACCGGGTATACGAACTTCGTAGATACATTTTTCCTGCAGATAAACGAATTCAATTGAGAACCGCAAAACATGCCCTTATGCCTATTCCATCCAAAGAACAAATTGTATTATCAACGTCCAGCGGTGACGTCTGTGCAATCCTGGAAAAAGCATCAAACAGACAAACGCGTTTTCGCGGAATATATAAGCCTGTTTCTTCTGCTACGTTCGGGTCAGAACGGGCGAAAATAAACATGGAGAGCAGCGAAGTGAAAGTATTGACAGCAGAAGAATTTGCGGAATGTCCAGTAGGTAGCAAAAATTATATCGCAAGGATTTTTAATGTAATACGTCTGTAAACAAGAATTATTTTCGTTGTTAAAAACAAAACAAAAATAAACCAAAATAACTGAGACAATAGAAAACTTTTTTTACGGATCTGATTGTTGTCATGATCACTACCTTAAGCGTACTTTTTCAATTTACATATTTCTTTATTGCCGTTTAGAAGATTTAAACAAAGATTGATTCATGATCATTGAATAGAGTTGTAGTTATATTACTGAAAATGTAACAATAATTTATTTCTCAAGAAGATTCTGAATCTGCAAAATAATAAAAAGCTTTTTTTCATTTCAAATCCTATTGAATTATTTTTTCAACGTAAATTATTCCATTTTTTACCAACTCAGGGTAAAATTACTGAAATACAAAAAGTGAACAATTTTCTTTTTTCCATTTTATAAAACGTTAAATTTTTCGTCAAACTTTTGAATTTTAATGTATTAATCACAATAAATGACAATAGGACATCTATTAATTTAAAACTCTTTAAATCGAGATAATTTTCTTCTTTCACACTTTAAAGAAAATTTCCTCATTAAATATTATTGTTTTTAACTTTAGATTTAGATTCAATTTAAAGATCTTTAAATACATCTATTAGGAGTTTAGGTTTATTACTTCAAAAGAAAAAAATTATAGTTTTAAGATCTTGAATGTTTTTATTTCTATGACAAATCTTTAGATCCTTTCTCGGTAAACAATTTTTGCCGATTTGATATTTTCCGGAACCGGCATAGTTTTCGTGTAAATTAGCATTTATGATTTCTCATAGAGCATTCTTGATCGATAAAACCAGAACCTTTGGTGCAAAGCAGCTGGTTAAGGAACTCGTACTTTACTTTATCAGTCAAGCAGAGACCATCATAAAATTCTTTTTTTTTTCTTCTCAGGTGACCTTAAAACGTGAAGATTTGATGGAAACCGACGAAATCAAATTTTACGTACAACTGCTACGTTCTCATTAGTATGAGAATATAAAAACGTATTTTTCAAAGTCTCTAAAATAAGCAAATGAAGAGATAAAAAAATGATCATTTTTTTAAATTGAAAATCTTGGCAACAATAATGCCAAGAACACTCAAATTTTGGCGGTATAATTTCAGTAGCTAAGTTATTGAGAAAAACACTTAATATATCTAATTATGCAGGAATAAATGAATAAATAAATTAGAATGCTTAACTTTTCTGAAACAAAAAATTTGAGTTACATCAGGGACGTAAAAAACAGAAACTTTAGAAGCAACGAAAGCCGATTTTGGGGCTGACGGTGGGTGGGAACGCAGACCCCGTGGCCCCCGCGCAGTTTCTGTTATACCTTCCTACGGCGCGGTGTCAATTCTCGGAAGCCTATAGGAGGGAGGGCTATTGAAGGGTTTCACTGTACTGCAACTTTGTAATTGAGTCCCGTTCAATTAAAAATAAAGGCGAGTACGCCAAGGTTACATTTTCCAAACCACTCTTTCTCTCTTTCATCCGGCTTGTCATAAACAACCTCCTCTCAGAGAATTTAGGAAAAAGCTCTCTAGAATTCTAATTAAAACTAAGAAAAACCCACTATCAGATACACACATAATCCATTCATGCACGTCTAATCAGATTCTATTGATTATTAACAAATTCTGACTTCCGTAATTACTGTAGTCGACCGTGTATATCTGCAAACACAAATTTTATAATCATACTAAGTCGATAATCAGCCTGCTGCTAGTACCATTAATCCCATACTATTAGAATAGAAGGAAAAACAATCTTTGTAAATTATTTCAAGAAATTAAAATCGAAGGTAAATTCAATTCATATGATATACATTATTTCAGCTGAACACCGTATTTACTTCATTCAAATCACATGCGTTAAATGAAACATGTGATTCATCGAGTAGCGCCGTGAAATCAGACATCGAGCGACTTAAACGGCGTTAGATTCTTAAGAATGAAGAGAGAAATATGGTCATTGAGCAAACCTTTCCATTTCATACTTCCGAGCGCACGTGTGCTTCAAAAAATACTTCACCAGAAACGGAATAATATACTTTCTCACCAAGAATGGTGAGAAACCAAAAGGATGAATTTTCTTTTAAAATGGTGAATCTCCCCCGGCAAACATTGAAGTATCAGTTAGAAAAAACACTTTTCAACCGAGAAATAACCATATTTAATTCTGGAATTTTTTTTCGAAAAATGGTTTTATAAATATACCTAATTCCGTCTCCTACTTCTGTAAGATTTACAAGTTGTTTCAATAAACAAGTAATGTTCTAAAAAACTTTGCATTTCGGGGTTTGGAGTAAAAGTACAATATTATCTTGTTTACATTCGCAAAGTATTTCTTCATATTCACGTAGTCCCAGAATACGTCGAAACTTAATGATTTTGCGTTTTGAAATAATATCATTAGAAATATTTCTTTAATTCTTTAAATCATAGAAAAAATATTTTCTTAGATATTTGATTTATTGCATGGCATCTACATTGAGCGTACATTTTAAATTTACAATTTACAAATAAGAATCTTTTTTTTTTCTTGGAAACCAGTTAAATACCTTCTATATACGAAGGTGGTTGAAATATGATCGAGACAAACGCTGTAGATGGCGCGCATGTATGTTTTGAAGGTCGTGGCTTGAGTATGTGATAGCTGGGTACCTTAGAACAGTGTGGTATAGTTTTCGTTGAGAGCGCATGTTTCACGCGCGTTCTACGACCATGAGTGAACGTCAAGTGCCGATCGCCGTTGCGCAACGTATTGGCATTCGTTTTTTAGTGCGGGAAGGCGTTAAAAACACGGAAATTTTTCTGCGATTGCGAAATCAGTTCGGTAGTGAGTGCCTGAGTAGGGCTGCCGTGTTTAAATGGGCCAAATCATTCAATGATGGCCGCGAAACCGTCGAGAATGAGCCGCATGATCGTCGACCGCGAACCAGCATGACACCAGACAACATTCTCCGCGTAGAACAAATGATTTTGGAGCACCGTAGGATGAATGTTCGAGAGAATTCGTAACTTGTGAGGGGAAATACCTAGAAAAACTGTAAATTTTTTCGATAATAAATAAACGTGTTAGAGTATTTGTCTCGATCATATTTGATTTCAAGCTGTATTTCTCCGGGTATATTACTAAACTTAATGACCTGCTACGAAGGGTGCAGAAGTACATCGAATATGTTGACCACACACTAATCTAGCAAAAGCACGACAGTTAAATTTCTAGGAAAACATTCAGCATCCGACAGCATTTAATAGAAAGAAAGAATCCCTTCCAACTCCTACTCAAATCCTATTGATCAAAAGCCTGATACTTTCTTTCTTTCATTACGGCTGCATTGTTTATGAAGATACTACGGATATTACATTCATATAGAGAGCAAAAAAAACTTAATGAGGCTAAGACATGGGAATTTGTCATATGCAACCTGCTATGCAGTTTATTTAATAATGAAGTTCTCCTATACCTTTTCCATTTTTCTTCCGTTTCTTCATAAAAATCAAATTACACAGTCTAAGCTTTGTGAAAGGAATTCAGTGTTAGAAATACCACACAATATAGCTATTTTAACAGACCAGGTACAGCAGACGTTGCTGAGCGGAAAACGCGCGAAATTCAAAACCAACCATCCGCGTACTACCTAAGGCTGTGAAACAGTGACAGGTAAATTTCCAGCGAACGAAAATTGTTGTATCCATTTTAAAATTCCACCGGTTAATAAATTGTCAATAATGCATGGCTCCACTGTCAAATCACGTGTTGCCTGGCCCGAATTATGTCTACGTCCACGACATCTAACACGACAATTTCATCACATCCACCTCCATACAACCTTATCTTCTACTATACATCCTCCATCACATCTGCCACACCTACCCAGGAACTGAGAGTAATAGGTTTTGCTCACTTTGAGTTTTATTCACTTAACCGACGAAAAAGGGACCGTTAGGCTTAACTCTTCTCTAAATCCGAAAATATTTACTGCAGGAAAAAAGTGATCCCATCCCGAGTGGACTTTGCCTCCTTCTCAATCACTCGGAAACGGATGGGTTGCGACGGTAACTGGTTAGCGTTTGAATCCCGAGCAAAACAGGTACAGAGGATCGGTCCTTTAGTTTTTGTACTGATAAAAAAGCACCCGATATTCCATCTTTGAAATACCAAAACCTCCAGAATTCTGAAAAGTTTTGATCCCGATGAAAAATTAACCGAAGATACTTTCAAACGATCCCGAAAGGAGCAAACTGCCATCCGAAAGAGTTAGTTTTTGAACTTACTCTCAGCTCTCTGGACTTTTACTCTCTATCTATGCAATATGATTTTAATCTCCGAGATTCTGTTTTTGAAATTAGAGAATAGAAGCTACTTTATAGTAATTCAGCAATTTCTCGCTAATTCCAAATTATATCATAGCGTTTAAACCCCAACTATATAATATACATTATTATTTGATACTGAGACAATAATGAAGTAATTTATTAATTAATTAATAATATATAATATATTAATAAATGGGTAAATTTGTGAATAATAAATATTTAATTACAATTATAATTCAATGGAAATTTCTAAATATTGAAATATCTATTGAATACTATAAAATAAATAACATTCAGAAATGTAAAAAAAATTAAGTAAATCTGAAATATTGACACATAGTGCATGCTGATGTTTATCAATCTTAAGCGTTAATTATGAAGATTTGTCCTAGAAACAAATATATTAAAGGAAATAAGTTTATAACATCTTTTTCTATTATTTCTGGAAACAATTATGCAGTTTATTAAAGTTTTCCTAGATCACGATTTATACACTTTCAAGGTGAATCGTTATGAATTTTCAAATAATGGTAGCAACATGGAATTGAGGAGGGAGACACGATTTTCGCTTCTGCATTAAGGTGGTTTTAGCGTGAAACGAAATCCATGCTAAAAAGCTGAAATTTTTATTATAACTTCTTTAACTATTTTTGAATACATCTGCGAAGTTTCAGA
>NC_046658.1:93268275-93271682 GCF_010883055.1 Belonocnema kinseyi | reverse complement strand
TTAATTTTCGGATTTTCAAACACAAAAGATTCCATGTAAATCAAAAATACTTTTTTACACTCTCATATGACTCACTGAGTCACGCTAAAACCACCTTAAAGGCGCGAGTCAGTTTTATGAAGAGCAGCGAGACGTGAAACATTGACGCTACCACTGCGATGCCAGGCCTGCCTGTTATCTCTTATTGTTTTGCATAGAAGAACTCGTGACACGTCATAACTTTATCGTCTATTTGCCGAATTTTATTCAATTACGGATAAATATGTTATAAAAATGGGAGCACATCGACGTATAGCTCAGAACTATCGACCAGGCTACGACTCAAGCTGCTCAAATGGAAGAATAAAAGTTTTTTTTATCTGTTCCAAAAAATGAACAATAGTTCGAAGTTATATATCGATGTCTTTACTCCTTATTTAATTTATTTCTCCATCCTTGCTTGATTCAAGCTTAAAGTTTTTTAATTATCCACTAATTCCAAAATATTACAAAAACTGCGAAAAATACTAAATCGCCAATGATTCCAATCAGTTTTCATTCGAATGTAGGGCCTCGCGCTAATTACGTCAGTGTTCCATTTTCTGCCGCCCTTCACATAACTAACTCAGCGCATTTGCATGCCGAGTCACACTCCTGCACAGATACATTCTTCAACGATAAAATAAGTAAATGCAACTTTGAATTTTCCACACATTGTAAAGGTATAACTTGGATGTATTCGTTGGAATTTCATGCGCTTTCTGCTCAATACACCCCACTTTACCTTTACTTCTAGAGATTTATAAAACTTGGGGAAGCTCCATGCGCCACCTGCATGTCACCAATATTTCTTGGCCGGTAAAGTAGAAACATACATCATCGACTCTGACAGGAATCTAGGTCAGATTCCTACTTTAACTGTTGATGATATTTTACATTCCTACTTTTTGAATGCAGGCAATCCAGATCCCTGAATTATCCGCTGATGTTAAAGTAATATCCTACTCTACCGACTAATAGCAAACTAGGTTCCTACTTAGCCGACTGACGGTAATGCAAATTTAAAGTAACATCGTAGGATTTTACCCTATCACAAGCCAGTAACTCAAATTTCTATCTTATCATCAAAGTGACAAACATATTTTTCATCAAATGTAAATCCCTCAGAAGAATAAACTTAATTCCTACAATCTCAGAGATAATGACTATAGTATAGATTATATAAACTAATGAAGCAGTCCATGATTAGTTATATTATTAATAAAATTCTTTATTGAAACATTACTTAGGTTTCTTCTGATTAAAAGAGATGAGGGATGTCTGTACTCTGCTTTTATTCTTGACCGTTGTCCTTCATTTTATAGGTGGGTGCAATAATATAATGTGTCTATAATTGCAGGTAAATTTTTCAAGTCTTACGCATACCAGAATTTCGCGGACTAATCTGCATGAGGCAATTTTACAAGTACCCAACTACGTGCATACGTGTCCTAACCGAAACATACGTGCGGGTTTAAATTTCG
Organism: Belonocnema kinseyi; assembly: GCF_010883055.1. Taxonomy (NCBI): domain Eukaryota; kingdom Metazoa; phylum Arthropoda; class Insecta; order Hymenoptera; family Cynipidae; genus Belonocnema; species Belonocnema kinseyi. The sequence continues at coordinate 93,270,180 of NC_046658.1, read as the reverse complement.
AAGTACACCGATAGTTTACTTCCAATTCTGCACGCGCACAGATGGAACACTCCCAACTGTGCACGTGAACATGTGGTAGCCTCCTAACTGCTTACGTATCCGTATATTCAATAGAGTTGAAAAAGTATAATTATAGTTTATTATTCATTATTAATTAGGTATTTTAGTTCTTAACGCATAGATCCCTTGAAATCAATACAAAGTAAATCCTTAATGGTTTTAGAAAAATGTTTGGAACGCAATGAAATCTAGCAAGTTACGGTCTTGCGGCATAATCACTCTTATTCAAAATAATTACGTATGATTTTACACTGATTGATTTTTCTCGTGGCAAATTTTAGTTGCTTTATACCTATTTGAGAAGTATTGAATCCTGCTAATATTTTTATCAATATAGATAATTTCAGAATAGATTATCTGATCGTTTGAGCCAAGTTGATCCACCTAAATTAGAATTTTTGAATCAACGAAAGTACCACATTTTTTAAGAAAGTGCTGCTGGACCAGATAAATAGTTCTCTAGTCCAGCTATAATCTAAATCCAACTTAACATGGATTTACATGGCTGCTACTGGTTAAGAAACTCGTACTTTTTTCATGCCTTACAAAAGAGTGCTTAAGCTCAATTCAATATCATTAGTCAGACAGAGACCTCCATAAGATTCTTTTTTTCTATTCAGATGGTCTAAAAACACGAAGATTTGATGAGAACTGAAAAAATAAAATTTTACAGACAACTAATACATTCTCATGAAGGTGGGAATATAAAACCATATTTTTCAAAGTCTCTTAAATAAACAACTTAAGAGATAAAAAAATGATACATTTTTTAATTAAAAAAATCTTGGCAATAATAATACGAAAAACGCTCAAATTTCGGCGGTGTCATTTCAGAAGCTAAATTATTGAAAAAAAAATTTTTAAGATTTATTTGTTCGAAAATAAATAAATTAATTAATTAAAAGGCGAAATTTTTCCGAAATAAAAAATTCTAACCACGCTGGGGACTTTCACACAAAAAATTTAAACGCAACGGAAGGAGAGTCATATACAAAGGTGCCTGCATCCTTAATGGACGCTAAATGTTTACAAATTGGATTTCGGGTAAATTTCAGAAAATTACTCTTAAATGATGAAAAAGTATAGACCAATTTAAGCCATATTTGCGCAACTTGCATTGGTCCTTTAAGTCTTGGGCGGTAAAATAGATACATACACCACCATATGGGTGGTGGCCAATCAGTGTGGGAGATGAGAGAAATGAGGTTGGTCGGGAAATGGAGCTGGTCTGCGTAGGAAATGGGGGAGGGTGAAATAAATCTAGTTATTTTATCTGGCGAGGAGAGCTGCGGCTTGATTTAAGTTCAGAATTTTATAGGTAACGTTTTCTTTCAAGATACGCGTCTAGTGTGGCCATGGAACGTGGTTCCTCCCTTTTGACTAGGAGGCGGTGTTAAGTACGTTCGCCTGGCCCCTAATGGACGCATAAAGCGTTTCCAAGCTGAAAGGCCGTCCATAGAGAAAAATTGAGAAGGACGGGTGAATGCGTTCCGCGGAGCCACCTTAATGTTATTTTCTACAATCAGAGATAATGACGTGGGCTGGTTGGATCGTTCTTTCGGGCCCGTTTAGGTGGTGGTGGATTTTCAAGCGATGATGAGAAAGACTCTAAGCACCCGATGGCGACGAGATTTAACATTTTACCTTCGTTGGTGATGCTTTCTAGTGCGGATTCCGCGGTAGCGGATCGACAAGTGGATTAGGTGGCCGAAGGACTGGGAGACTGATCAACGACTGTTGTTGCGGATTGGACGGTGGGTTTGTATTACTTTCCCGGTGCACGGCGAAGAAGTCCCTTCGGAGTGGTTATCACGAAAAAATCGTAGACGTCCAGTAGGCCTGGGG
>NC_046658.1:93261052-93268265 GCF_010883055.1 Belonocnema kinseyi | reverse complement strand
AGAGGGGCCCGGAATTACAGGGCCCTTCGACGAAATGATAGCGACTGTAAAACGAGAGGTTTATCTTCATGCGCAAAATATGCTACACACGGAAAGTTTAACCAAAAATGAAACGAAATAATGGCGATTACGACTTACGCGACCCAGCGCACGGAAGAGTTAGCCTTATGCGCAGGGTATGCCACCACGGAAAGTTGACATGAAATTAAACGGAATATAAGCGATCACGACTTACGCGGAACAGCCTACAGGAGATTTAAGCTCATGCAAAAGCTATGCTAAGGTCACAAAACGCACACGGAGTAATATCGCAAATCACGAATAACAAGAGACCAAGAGAAACGAACACGAGAATAATTAGTACGAAGAGAAAACTCAGAGTTTATCTGTGGCTGCACGTGGAGTAACCGACTCCCCATGTCTTCGGACCGTAAGGATGAAAGCTGGTGAGAGACGCCTGCCTTTGACAGGCGTAAAAAACTGAAGACTGAAGGTTAAGAGAAAAAATTGCTTACTTTATTCGAAAAGAGAGCATAAGGAACGCTGCTACTCCTGGCTAATATTCATAGGAGACTGACTGGTATAGTCGCCGGTGTTGCCAAATCACTACTTAAACGAGTCGCAGGTTGCGTGCGCCCAAGTCGCATGAAAGGGCGCACGTATGAATAGCCCAAAATCGCGCACTTTTGGCCTGTAGTAGCCCAAAGTATCGACTTTTATAATTTCGTGCAGAGGAAAGGGAATACAAAGCACATAAATGATAAATATATTATATTTATTATATTGGCAAGTTACTTTTGTATTCGAATTACGTTAGAATCACAGTTCATTAGAATCACATAGAATCATTAAAATCACGTTGAATTATTAGAAGCACCTACAATAATTAGAATCACATAGAATCATAAGAATCACACTTCTTACAATTTAACTACTCAGTGACAAACCGCAATACCAAGAGATCTTTATTGAAGTACTTTGCATCAATTTCATTGATCAGGATTCTCTTCAACAATCAGCTCATAATCGAGGGCTGCAGCCTTGGGCTGTTCATCATTCGCCACATGCCACTTGTACATTTCTGAGGTGAAACTGTGGTACATACCTTTTCAGGGCTAGAAATTGGTGCAGCATTGGCCATCTACTTGATGGGAAAATTGCTAACATCAGAATCCGATGATTTGGGAAGAAACGATAGTTTAGGGATGATATTAAATATTGATACCTTCAAATCCACACGCACTCTAATTAGTGACTCAAGCATGTGCAATTAAAATTTATTGCGCTGCCGACATTTGATGTAGCTGAGAACACTAAACATACATTCAAGGACGGCATTGCTAATGAGGAGTGAAAGAGCAAACAGCTCCAGAAACGCAGGATGTGAATTTTATCGACGGAGGTCTTGGGATCTACATCATCAATGATCTCAGGAAGATTCAGTGTTCCTGAAAGATTCCACTGGGACTCAACAGTATCTCTTCTACGCATGCAGCGCGCTCCGCCTTTGATTCTTTGCTGTTCACGCGCAATTTGAAATGCTAAAAATAACATTTTTATTGTTTATTATGAATAATGTGATTTTAACTTATATAAATGTTTATTAGACCGATATTAATGAATCTTGATAAAAATAAAAATTTATTAAGTGCACACTATGTTATGGTTGTTGTGTTATAGTTATTTTTGCTGAATATATAAATTTTTGTATTAATTAATATAATTCTATTTAAAAGCAAGATTGTCAATTTATTTTAATATTTCAATAAACTTTAAATAACAAAATTTTCGAATGATGAAAAATATGCAAGAAAAATGCAAGTGAGTACCAAAGGATATTTTTTATTTGCACAGTATGCACTTAATAAATTCTTATTTTTATCAAGATTCATTAATATCGGTCTAATAAATATTTATAGAAGTTAAAATGGCATTCTTCATAATAAACAATAAAAATGTTATTTTTTAGCATATCAAATTGCGCGCAAACAGCAACGAATCAGAGACCGAACACGACACATGCGTAGAAGAGTTCGGGGCACTCGCTATGAGCACTGCTGTCGACAGCTGCTGAAAAGTAGGTCGGGCCGTACGAGAGAGCGCCATCCGTGGTGTGAGAAACTAGTTTTTCCACACTGTTGAAATTGGCAAGCAGTTTATCCAGTAGATCGTTGCAAAGCGTAAAGTAATGCTGCCCATAATTGTGCTGGATCCTGTTTAAAGCAGTAGTTGGAATCTTCTGCGCGATGGCGGTCTTGGCAAAAGTATCACCAAGACTTATCCTGTCCACGGGTAAAAAGTTTTAGTGGTTCACGTTCAAGGCTTCCTTGAGCGTCCTTGACTCGTCGTTTAGCAGCATCCCAGGTCAGGCGACCTGAGCCATGCTCTGTGGCTAAAAAATGCGTCCAGCCAAGGCAAGAACTTGCCTTCAAAAATCAGAGTAGAGTTTCGTGACGTCAGCATCCGTCTTCTCGAAAGCCTTGCTGACCTTCTGTACTTCACTTAAGACGTGTTTAAGGGCAAGCAAGTAGAGCTTTTTACTGCTATTATACAAATTAGCCAGCTCCGTAGCTTTGGTATCTCCCTTGAACAAACAAGCGGAAAACAAAGACGTCAGAAATAAAAGGAAGTGCAAAAAATATTAGAAGGCTTAATTATTAGAATGAGCTGACTTTTGAAAACCCATCCGTGTCTAAACAAGTTGAGTTCATAGTCCTACCTCCCAAAGGGGAATTTGATTTCATGACTAGGATTGCCAGGTTTTATTATTGGAAATGCCGGACCTTTTAAAACCCATCCAGGCACCTCATAATTCAATTTTTAAGACCACACTGCCGAAAAAGATGTATTTTTAATTCCTGGACTGCCAGGTTTATTCATTAGAATAATATGAGTCATTTAAAAAATCATCGGACTACCTTACAATTTATTTTTCAATCAAACTCCTCGGCGAAAGATGTACTTTCAACAAATGGAATACCTGGTTTAATTATCAGAACAAACTAACTTCTGCAAAACCATCCATCTCATTATTACATTGTCATCAGAGAAGGTATTAGATTTGTGTAAAATTTTACCCCCTAGTTTTCGTCAAATTTCCACGTTTTGAAACCCCCCTGAATCCGAAAAACAAGTTTTTACGAATGTGTCTGTCTGTCTGTGAACACGATAGCTTTTGAAAAAATTAATCTATTAGAATGGCCATTTGTACACTCGTTTAGTGTCCTAAACTAAATGTCAAGTTCGTTAGCCAACCATTTTGGATACAAATTCAAAAAGTAGGCACATTTTGAATATTTTTGAGGCAACTTTTTCAAAAAGTCCAAATTTCTGTGCACGGTTATTCATAGTATTCAAAAATTCGAACAATTTATCCTAATGACTTTTTTCATAATATCAAAAATTACCAGAGTTATAGCATTTACAAAATTCAAAAAAAAACCCAGGAAAATGGACATTTTAGGCCAAATAACGCACGATATGAAAAAAAGTCAAGAGAAGAAAAATGTTACTTTTTGAATGCCCTATAAGATTAATATAACAATTTTTTATTTTTTTTTTGAAAAATCAAAATTTCATATTTTGACAGCATACAAAATCATGAAAAATCCAAAAATTACATCTTTTCATGTTAATACATTCTCATCAGAGAAGGTATTAGATTTGTGTAAAATTTGACCCCCCCCCCTCCCAGTTTTTGTCAAAAATTCACATTTTTAGACCCCTTGAATCCGAAAAACATGTTTTTACGAATGTGTCTGTCTGTCTTTATATCTGTCTGTCTACGAGCTTTGAATTGATAATTCAAATTTTCATCAAACAAAAAGTAATAAAAAATTGAATTTCGTTGTGAAACTACGCAAGGTAGGAAAAAATTATAAGGCAAACATTATGCACCCAAAAATTATCTACAAATTTCTCATTAATCACTTTTTTATAGGACACAATTTATATGAATGGTTTTTTTAATATGATTGGTAGTTTCTATTTTAATCGTGAATAAAAACATTAAAAATAAAAAAAATCCTTTTTGGGCAAAATGACACAAGATGTAAGAAAAATTTTGTTTAACCCAAAAAAATCTAAAAATTTTTTTGAAATAATTTTTTGATAAAGCACGTGTTTTTCGTTTTAATCGTAAAAAATAACATTATAAATAATGAAATTGATTCTTTGGAGAAACGGCACAAGACAAATTAAAATATTCGTAAGGGCATATGTTCCAAAACATAGCTACAAAATTCCCTTCACCTATTTTTTTCATACGAGAGGCCATTTTTTTAACTTTTAGCATACTAAAATTTACCATTTATTTTAAGTCTCCAAAAAGGGTTTTTTCTCATTCATATTTTCAAATTCAAAACATGAAATAAGTACAATTTACAAGTACATGAAATAAGTACGATTTTCAATTAGTTTAAAAAAATTTTAATATAACATTTTCAAAACAAACTTATTTAAACTAACCACTTTCAAAATAAATCAGTTATACATTTTGCACAATCATAATTCAATAAATTCAAAAATGAGTTTGAAATTAATTAGGAAAAAATTAAAGAAACTTCAAAAGAATTTGATTAAATGCCTCCAAATTTAGAGTGAGTTTTAAAGACTTCAAGATGAATGAAATAAAAACTTGAAAAAACTTTATCGAATAAATAGAATTGGGTAAATTTATAAGAATGCAAAAAAATTTAGGATAAACTAATAATAACTTAGGGTGAATTCAAAATGAATTGCAAAAAATATTTTCAATTTTTTTTAAACGGGTTAAAGAAATTTCGTCTGTTTTAATACCAATGCAAGTTACGAATTATAATAATATACATTTATGGGAATGATATAAAATTTCAGTGATAAACTCGAGCTTTAAATAGTCTGTGCAGAAAGTCGAGCCCGTAGTGCAAGGTAAATACATTATCGAGCGTGAAGCGTGAGATAAAAAAATATACTATAGAGCTTGAAGTGCGAGAACCAACAGTCGCGCGCCCCAGGCGCGCTCAAACTTGCGTTATTCAATTTTAATCAAAATTAAAACGACACTACAAATCTTTTATTTCTTTTTTCTATTTTAGCATAATTTACAAAATTTATATTAATTTTTTAAAGCTTCAAATGGGCCATTACAGTATAAAATATATCAATTTTCCATGTGAAGACTAGTTCTACTTAAAAATTAAAAACATTATATAAGTGGCTTGTTGAAACTAATTCTTATCAAATGTAAATATCTTATAAGGATAAACTTAAGGCCTTTAATTCAACTAATAGGTAAAGTCTATAGTATAAATTATGTAAGCTAATGAAGCATTATATTATTCAATATTGTCAACCAAATTCTTCATCAGAAGATTTTTTTGATTTTTGTTTTATTAGAAAAGATGAGGTTTCTCTCCACTCTAGCTTTAGCCTTGACCATTATCTTGGATTTTATATGATAATATTTTTTTATTTTTATATAATTTTATATAATAATATAATATTTTGTATAATAATACAGCTTGTCTATAATTTTTTCTAAATATATATTTTTTCGCTTTACGCAAATCAGAATTTTTGCGATGGAATATAGACGAATCAATTTTAAGCTTACTTAACTATGCACAAACGGGTCCTTACGGATCCATATGTGTACCTCTCAATTTCGACATGTACAAATGGGAAACTTCCAACTCTGCACGTGAACATAAGGTAGCCTCCCTACTGCGCGCGTGTACGTATACTCAATATTTTTCATTCATTATACTAACAGTTTATTATAAATAATAACAATAATAATAAGCAATTTCAGTTTCTGATGCATAAGTCCCTCAATATCAGTAAAAGATAAACCCTTAACGGCTTTGGAAACATTATCAAAACGCAACAAATCAAGCAAGTTCCGTTCTTGCGACATAATTAATCTTATTACAAAGTAACTAAATAATTTATAAAATAACTTGAAAAAACGTCCAGTCTCAGTGCTCTTGACAATCATGAAAATAAATTTTTTTAAATTGAAAAAATGGTTAATAATAAAGCTGAAAAATTCAAAAAGTTTACAAAACTACGAGTTCGTTAACCAGCAATTTTGGATTAAATGAAGAAAATTTAGAGCATTTAAAAAATGTTTGGAACCTTTTTTTTAAGATTTACAAACATTAAGGCGGCAAATTCATTAATACATGATAAAGGCGTGCTTTAAAGAAACCGCAAATGAGGAAAGCACGCCAAAGTAACTGAAATTTTAACTTGGTTTTTTTTATTCTATAATACTGTTATATTATTTTTGGACACTCATAATTTCTGTGTGTGAGGTAATCGAAATACTATGGTATTTGTTTATAAAAATATATTTTGTTTTGGGTATTTTATATGTATTTTTTTTACTTAAAACATTATTTTGATTTTGATTTTAATTTTAACAATATTAAAATTCTTGCTGGAGAAAAAAATATATAATTTGGATTAAATAATTGACTCCAACAAATAATTCTAAGAATAACATCATACAAAAGGAAACAAAACCTTAAGGTTTTTACGACATACAGAATTGGATAAAAACGTTCCAAAGAGTTGACAAGTCTGATAACAACTACATTGATAATTATCACAATTGTATTTACAACTCATAGTATACCAACATAAATTTGTGTACAATAAGAAAAATGAGATCCTCTGTTCTTTGTTGCAGAAACCAGTTCCCAGTTCGAGTGTTTGCCTAATGGCGAACCTATTCCTGGTTTTCCTCACCGTGGAACTTCTTTTTTATCATATTCTGAGAGACATTCTCTTGTCTTATCTCATTATTCTGCCGGATCTCATTCACCTGTCGAGCCTCTTTGTGGATCCAGGTCCAGGTCTCCTCCTAACAGACCAACTTTTTCTAACCTATTTGGATTCAAAATCGAAGATCTTTATTTTATTCGACTTATTCTCCGCAAAAATCCGAGCCGAGTATACGAACTTCAAAGATACATTTTTCCTGCAGATAATCGAATTCAATTGAGAACCAAAAACAGTGCCATTAAGCCCATCCCAAACGAAGAACAAATTGTATTATCAACGTACAGTGGTGATGTCTACGCAATATTGGGAAAGTCAGCCAACGGAAGAACAATTTTTCTTGGACTACTAGGCAGTCTGATAAGTACCTGAAAATTCTAAGAGATGGCATTAGTATTCACTACTGTGAACCATTTTCGTCGAGCTTGATCCTTCAAATGACGCCTGT
>NC_046658.1:93252619-93260952 GCF_010883055.1 Belonocnema kinseyi | reverse complement strand
GCACCGTCGATTGGAACGATTCATAAGTGGTTTACCGATTTTCGTTGTGGCCGTACGAGCACAGTTGATGCTGAACGATCTGGGCGCCCAAAAGAGGTCACTCCACCAGAAAATGTCGAAAAAATCCATGATCTGTTGTTGAATGATCCCAAAGTGAAATTGAGAGAGGTAGCTAATGCTGTAGGCATATCATTGGAACGTGTGGGCAATATCGAGCATTCAGTTTTGGGCATGAAGAAGCTCTGCGCGCGATGGGTGCCGCGTTTGCTCACAGTGGACCAAAAACGAATTCGTGTGACACCTTCCCAACAGAATTTGGCATTATTTTCGCGTGAGCCGACCGAGTTTTTGCGCCGAATCATAACCATGGATGAAACCTGGATCCACTACTACACTCCTGAGTCAACGCAACAGGCAAAACAGTGGGTTCCACCGGGCCAAAGTGCTCCGAAGCGTCCAAAAAAGCAACAATGGATCGGAAAGGTTATGGCCTTAGTATTTCGGGATGCACATGGCATAATTTTCGTGGACTGTCTTGAAAAAGGTAAAACCATAACCGAAGCATACTATTCATAATTATTGGACCGATTGAAAATCGAAATCGCCGAGAAACGACCGCATTTGAAGAAGAAAAACCCGTTTTATCATCACGACAATGCGCCTGTTCATTCATGCTTAGTTGCACAAGCAAAATTGCATGAAATCGGCTTCGAATTGGTTTCTCAGCCACTGTATTCACCAGACCTGGCCCCCAGCGACTATTACTTGTTTCCTAACCTGAAGAGATGGCTCACCGGTTAGCGTTTTTACTCAAATGAGGAGCTCATAGCTGAAACTGAGGCGTATTTTGGAGACCTTCCGATCGACTACTTTTCGGACGGTATCAAAAAGTTAGAAAATCGTTGGACTCGCTGTATCGACCTAAAAGGAGAGTATGTTGAAAAATAAAACCGACTTTGGCCAAAAAAACGTCTCCGTATTTCATTTTTCAGGGACTTATCAGACTGCCTAGTATATAAACCCGATCTTGCTGCTGGTATGGATTCCGACCGGGCGAAAATAAACATAGACAGTGGCGTGGGAAAATTATTAACCAAAAAAGAAATCGCGGAATGTCCAGTAGGTGAAAGAAATGCAATCCCAATGAGTTTTACTGTTATACGTGTGTGAACAAGAATTCTTCACACTGTCAACAACAACAAGTATCGCGCGAGTCTGTCAGATATCGCTCTTCGGGCTCAACTTTATGCTTACCCCACGTTTAAAGATAAGCCTTTTAAAATGACATGTCCAAATATTGAAAAGTTCAATTTGACTATTTTTAAATCATTTTTCTGGATGGGCGCTGCACCGAGAAAACCGGAAAATACTAAGAAATATTTCGAGACTATAAAAAACCGGAAAATGACAATGCATTTTTTTAACCGTGAATTTGATAGATTCTTTTCAAAAAAATCTATAAAATCTCTTGAGATATCACAAATTTTATATCACATTATATACTGCAATTTACTTTAAGTTCTATTCAAAATGTTTAAACGTTATATTTACTTGTTCAATACTGATAGCGGTCACTTCACAATGCATACAAATTAAAAAAAATTTACCTTTCCATTCAAGTCTTCATTTAAAGGCCACAGCAGCAGCAGAATGTTTTCTACAAAAAGGTATAAAAGAATTTTATTTAAATTCACCCAATTTCAAAACTTGTTAAGGAGCGATAGCAACATAAAATTCAATTCCAAGAAAAATTACGCTAAAATTAATCTTTTTTTGTGTAATTTTAATTGTTGTTTAAATAGTTTTGATTATTTAAAAAGACATTATTGCTAATATTATTTTCCTTCCTAAAGTCATAGAAAATTCTGAATTTGCTCAATAATAAAACGCTTTTTCTTTAACTTCAAATCCTATTCTATTATCGTTTCAATATAAAATATTCTATTTTAACCGAATCAAGGTGAATTACTTAATTAAATTATTTTAAACAATTTTCGTTCCATTTAATAAAATGTTAATGTTTCGGTGAAACTTTTGAATTTTGATGTAATTATAACAATTGAATATAAAAAATGTACGAATTTTTTCTTCAAGCTGCAGTTCTTAAACTTAGGAATTCCCTAAGCCCCATGCGCCACTTGCATGGAACTATTAAGTCTAGGGTGGTAAAGTAGAAACATACATCATCGAATGTGGCAAGAATCTATGTCAGATTCCTACTTTATAGACAGACGATTTCTTGATTGCTACGTTTTAGAAAAAAAAGTAATAGAGATTCCTGATTTATCTGCTGATGGTTAAATATGTAGCATCATACGTTAGGGTTCTACCAAATCACCAGGCAGCCATTCAGCTTTCATATTATTATCTGCCATCAATGCAGGTTTCTGCTGGTCCCGCAATTGATGTCGGTTAAGAAGAGATCTACCTACCGACTGGTGGCAACTCAGACCCACAGATAAAAAGTATGAAATCCATATTCCCAATTGTTTTAGCATAATTTTAAGAGTTTATATTAGTTTTTTAAAGCCCTAAATGAGCCGCTACAGTGTAAGATATATTGATTTTTCGGTTTTGAAGAAGCGTGTAGCTAAATTTTGTTCTCGTAGACTCCTCTAAGAATCCCTATAGATTTAGGAACTTAAGTTTCCCTATGCTTTTTCAAAGAGAGTTTTGTTCCATGCTTGAAAGAGCATATACTTTGGATCTTATGATTTTTATGAGTGGATCCTCTGATGGCTTAAAAGTAAACAAAGGGTTTTTTGTTTTTGCTCACAGGAAGTCCAGAAGATTTCTATAATGTTTCTATGTTCGTGTAATGTATATCTGAAATGTTTCAGATAACGCAATTTCACGCACGGTTACCTACACATATTATCTGACGCTTGAAACCATTTGAAAATTACACTCGCTGGATATACGAACCCTACCTCTAGAGAAAAAGGTTCTCTAACAAGGAAACCCCCTTAACCCGAACTCACCGATTTCAATAATTTTTTGATATGTTGTAGTACGGAAAAAATAAGAGACATGTATTTTTTTATGTGCCGAAAAACATTTTGAAGGGATGAAATCTACCCCTAATCAATGAAACAACATGGAAAATATTCCTTCTAAAAAGCCTGAAATGTTGCTTGTATTCATGATTAAAAAGGTTGCAACCCTTAACTTATATTTATGAAAAATATGAATTTTTATGAATATTTTCATCGTAAAAGATCGAGTATGAATTTTAAAAAATTAAGAAAAGTGTTTTCGTTAATGATATCCAATATTGACGCTTGCATATTTCAGAATTATTCAAAAGAACTACCCTTACATAACGAAAAGTAGCCCTCGAAGCAATGGGCTACGTGCAAAAAGTAAAGCATATCTTTTATTTATAAAACTCACACTGCATGTCAATGGAATCTCATTTATATCAAATAAAAATATCATCGAATTTTTTCGCGGTAGTAACATTGAAAGGGTGAGATAAAGTCACCCCCAGAAATGGAATATTAATTATAATTCAAGTTCTAATTGATATTTTGAAACGAAATAAACTGCAAAAGATTTTTTATATGAAGCCTGAGATACAATATACACTTATAATCAAAGGGGTAGCAACCCTTCTTGTATGTTTGAAAAAGTTATATTTTTTATGAATATTTTTATTATCAAAATCATAGCATGAACTAAAAAAAAATATTATCAGAATTTTTGTGAATAATATCGATTATTAAAGCTGACGTACCTCGATTTTTCAAAAAACTACCCTAAGCAAGGTAACTACCCCTTAGAGAGAAGAGCTACATATAAAAAGTAAAAAATGAGAAATACTCTATCCATAAAGAAAATCTTATTTTAACGAGTGAAAATTGACGATTTTTTTATGTATTTCGTTGGTTAAAAATGTTCATTATTATAGCTTGAGTAAATAAAAATTTATAGGAATTTTATTTGAAATTATCCTGTCACAAAGCTCTTTTTTCTGATAAGTTTATGAAATATGGTATCCTTGAAAATGTATGCTACGTAGTTACTATCATAATTACAATCCTTATTACCATAATTTATATCATTATTATTTTTAATAATATTAAACAATCTCCGATTGATTTCATGGTTCATGGAGAACTCATAAGATAACTCATAAGAACTCATATATAGTTAAATTTATTGTTACTTGATATTATTATTAAAATTAATATTCTGTTTATTCTGTCAAGCATTTTAAAAATTTCCATAAAATAATTTTAAAATTATATAAGTAAGAATAGTACAAATTTAGGTATAATTTAAAATTAATTTTTTTATATACAGCACATTATATTTGCTTCTATTTTTGATCAAAGAATATTAATAATAGAAAATCCCCAACTGACCAAATCATAAAATTAGACCTTCTCTTTTATAGTTATCTAACACTATATTATTCTTCATAGCGTTGACAATAATGATAATCTTCATAAAAAAGTTTGAAGCATAATGACTTTTTACACCAACCACATCGTATAATAGCTGTATTTGAGCATCCTTCTATTTCGCAGTGTGTGCTGCAGGAATCTCCAAAGCTAAAATTAACAGGATTTTCGTTGATTGTGTACTAAAGATTGAAGTTTTATAATTATGTTTCTCAAATTTAAATTTAATTCTTAATCCATTAAAATCACTTGATCTGAAAATTGCCGACCGATGTTTTTCCAGATGCGGAATCAATATACGTCAAGTGTTTGGACTTTTCTTGTTGTTCCTAATGGTATTTTTTTTAAGTTATCAATTTTATTTTCTGGCATTGTTTCCTCGATAATTTTATCACAGTGTCCACTCCAAGAATCAAGAAATCGTACAGACTGACGACCTACATTTGGATAAAATATTTTTTTCAACCAAATTTTAAAGAGATCTGGAATTAGAAAATTTCATTCATCAAATCATTCGATGCATTATTTCAAAGAAATTATCAGAAGAATGTTCACCTGTAGTTAATTTCCCGGATTTGGATGCCACCACATACACATTTTCTGGTCTAAATAAATTAGCTTCTACAATTGGATCAAACTGACTAAAGTGTTCTTTTAACACTAAAAAAAGGGATGCTAGTAGTTGTCCCGTCGCTGCTATAAGTTGCTGTATCGTGCAACTCTGTGTGTGGTCGATGACACTGACTGTACCAGACATTGCATTTGTTTCTCGCCTTCGACTGTCAATGTCCTTCCAGAGTGCATTTCTAAATGAAATCCACTCTGATCTGAATTATATACATTCTGAATTCCAATTGTTGGTATACACGGCCGAATATCAGCAACTAAGGCATCTGCTTTAGTTTGATGTTCCGAAACATTTTCAGTGTTTTTCTAGTAATAAACTTATTTGTTTTTCGAGATACGATTCTCTGAGCTTTTTTAAACTTTAATGTCAAATTTTTATAAGCCTTAAATCTTAAATATTTTAATTCTGGGTCTATTTCTTTTTGTACTTGTAACGCCCATCTACGTATATCGCGATCATGAATGATCAAACCACCTTCAACAGCAGCTTTGAAATAATCTACTATATATTGGCAAATTCGCGCAATTTTCTCTTTGTAAGTTCCGCCTTTATTGATTGGGTGAGCCAACGTCGCAACTGACTGATAGCTGAAACTTTTCTGGATCTTTTTTGTACACTTTCAATACTTAAATATCTCTTTTTTCCACTTCTCCAATATTCTACGGATTTTTGTTTATATTCAAAATGTAATTCCTCTTCATCTTCTGTACACTGATCTTCTATACTTTTCATCTTCTCTCCACTGACTGATCTTCTGTGGCACACTGACGTGTGCCACGTCAGGATCAGGAAAGTGATGTAGTAATTCGTCTTTGATTATTTTTGCATCACTGTCTTTATATTCCTCATGAAAATCCAATGTCTCTTCAGTAATCATATCTAAATCATTAAATTCATTCGCAGCATCTATTAATATTTGTTTCAATGTTTCTGACAACTGAATTTCTTTATCATTCGTCATGCTATTTGGTATTTGGAAAGTTTGAAAATACACTAATAATAAATTTATAACGTTTAAAGGATTAATCCTCACTCTTGAATTTGAAATAAAAACACTGATTGTGAATAATAATTCTTCACTACCATTATTTCATAATTGAAAATATGTAAAATCTCACATACATACGAGGTGTGTTCAAAAAGTAAGGTCACTTCAATTTTCGCGGGCTACGTATATTCAAGTTTTAAATTTTTTGTTTTGTTGTGTTGGTACACTCGCCACGATCATATGTTCACAGTTTTGACTATATAGCTCGTGTTGTTTTTCTGGCAGAGGCGTAAAAGCTTAGAAGGGTTTGGTGTGCTCGGCGATTTTCTTCATTCGAAAAAAATGGAGCAAAGAGTTTGCATTAAATTTTGTGTGAAAAATGGAATCCAGTGCTCTAAAACCCTTGAAATGTTGACAGTTGCATACGGTGAGTCTACTCTTAGTAAGAAAAATATGTATAAGTGGTACAAGCTGTTCCAAGAAGGCCGAGAGGATGTCGAAGACGAACGTCAAGTTTGGTCAAATGTGAAGGTTTTGCTCACTATCTTGTTTTATTACCGTGGCGTAGTGCATCAGGAATTCTTACCACAAGGTCGTACGGTCAATAAGGAGTATTACCTTCAAGTTATGCGCTGTTTGCGAGAGGCGATACGCAAAAAACTGCCGGAACTTTGGAAAAACTATTCGTGGCTTTTGCATCGCCATAATGCACCTGCTCATTCATCGTTGCTTCTGAAAGATTTTCTGACCAAAAACATCGATTTTCAACGACTGAGGAGATAAAAACTGCATCGCTGAAAGAACTCAAGGCTATACCACAAAATGATTATCAGTAGTGTTTCGATGATTGGAAAAAGCCTTGGCATAAGTATATTATATCTCAGGGGGATTACTTTGAAGGGGACAACATAAATATTGAGGAATAAATGAATATTTTTTGAGAAAACCATAAATTCACCTTATTTTTGGAACACACCTTGTATATTTATTAATATAAAATTAATAATAAAATAAGTTTTATTCATTAATTAAACATTTTATTAAGATAAGAAATAAATTGCAATGTGCACGTTAATGCTACATAATATTTTTAGAAAAAAATTACCTAAACTGTTAATACCTTTGAACTATTCGAAGGAAACTTAAGTAATAAAGTCAGTGAGGTATTCAATTAATACATTATTTACAATTAGAAGCGGGCTTGTAAAAATAATAGTTAAGAGAATACTCACATGATTGATGCAACAGCTGATTAATTATTTGTGGGCACTTCTATACAACGCTTATAGATATTTGTCGATTTGAGTATATAAACGCATTCGAGAAAATTGATCTTTAAAATTCCTAGTTGAAAGCACTGTTGTAACTTTTCAAGAACATTTTACTTTCCTGAAACTACTGACAAACGTAATTATATGGCAAGTTTATTCGAACGAGGCGCAGATATGACTATTGTGTTTACAATATCATAGTTATTTTTGGCGAGACGTACAATAAACATATATTGATTGATTGATTGATATTGCAAGTAACTCTAATATTTAAAAAATTGCTTCAGTGTTAATAATTATTTTTATACAAATAATATATTGAATGGTAGAACATAAATAATATTTTTTCTTGGTAAATTTTAATATAGTGATAAAAATATTGTACTAATAAGTTGACAAAATGGTATGTATTGTTTTACAGTTTTAAGAGAATTGTGAAAATTGTATCATCGAAACGTTATTCTGTTTAACATGAAGTAATAATAAATTTAACTGTATATGAGTTCATATAAGTTATCTTATAAGTTCTCCATGAACCATGAAATCAATCGGAGATCTTTTAATATTATTAAAAATAATGATGATATAAATTATGGTAATGATGATTATAATTATAATAGTGACTACGTAACATACATTTCCAAGGATACCATATTTCATAAACTTATCAGTGGTAGACTCTGGAAACTATAACTTGATAGGATGTAGGCTGACGACAGGCGTTAATTACTAATCCGTTAGTGCTTTATTTACTCAAACACTTTATACGTGAGAAGTTGGTTGAATCATTTATTTGTTTTAAAAAATTGCAAGAGCAATAACCAATTATTGTCGGATAATAAATTATAATAGTGAGGAATCATTTATCTTCAGAAAAATACTGTTCATTTTTAAGAAAGTGCTTTTTACTTAATATGTTTTCATAATAACTTTAAAATTTTTTAACTTCTTCAAACTTACTGGTTAACATCACTGAATAGTTTTTTCCGATGACTTCATGCAATTTTGGATCAATGTGAGTAATACAAAAAAATGGCATA